>NW_006921615.1:13995170-13996580 GCF_000298275.1 Orycteropus afer afer
CAAGTGCCTTAGGCACTACACCACTAGAGCTTCAATAGCAACTGGTTTTTGTCCTTTTCTTATGTTTTCTTTCTTTCTTTATCTCTCTCCATCTTTATGTTTTTGGTTTGTTTGTTAGTTTTTTTCTTTGATCCTTAAGTAGAGAAAACTAAATTAATCATATGTCAAAGATAATAATAGTTATCACATATTGGGTTCTCTGGAAAGCAGATTCTGAGACAAGGAATTGACTGTAAGAACTTTATTAAGTTATATATGGGTAATCAACATCTGTGGAAGTGAGGGGAAGAAAGCAGTACTGTGCAGAGAGAAGTTGAGCTTAGATGCCTACTCAGTGGGAAACTCTGGACTTAAAATAGTGCTTCAGAGTTGTCTTCAGAATGGGCAAGGGGTTCAGGCTTCTGTATTCCTATTCATTGGATATAGGCTCAGCCAGAAAGGGGGATCCAGTGGAACAGGTAGCTGTTTTTAGATAAGGCAATTCCACAAAGGAACTGACAGCCAAGAGTTTTCTGCCTGCCATTCTCCTACAAGTTGGATAAGTAAATCCTTCAATCATGAAAAGAATTAGAGAAGCAAATCACAGAGATCACAGCAATAAATAAAATTATGTGCCAAGCACTATCTATTTTCTCAACACTCCTGTGGGTAAGTAACTCAAACTCCCTGCCATCAAGCCAATTCCCACTCATAATACCCTATAGGGCAGAGAAGAACTATTTCATAGGGTTTCCAAGGTTGTAAATCTTTACAGAAGTAGATTGCCACACCTTTCTCCTATGGAGTGACTGGTGAATTCAAACTGACAACTTTGGGTTAGCAGCCTAGAGTTGTAACAACTGAACCACCAGACTTGTATATGAGATAGGTACTATATGATAAACTGTAATTTAGATATGAGGGAACTTGCTTAACTAAAGTTACCCAGTCAATCAGATGGAAGATCTGGGATTTAAATGAAGGCTGCCTCACTCAAAGCTTGCGTCATTGTTGATGTTAGCTGCTGTTGAGTCTATTCCTATTTGTGGTGACACTAGGTGTCCAGAATAGAATTACCCCATAGAGTTATCAAGACTGTGGCTTTCCTGAAGCATATTGCCAGGTCTGTCTTCTGAGGTGCCTCTGAATGGGTTTAAACAACCAATCTTTTGGCTAGTATTTGAGGACTTAATCATATGTGCCACCAAGGGACTCCAAAGTTTATGCACTTCCCTAGCTCATGGACTGCTATTATGTTAAGTCCATAAAAAGTTTTGTTTTGTTTCTTTTTATCCCAATTTCCACTCATATTTTTTCTCCTCCTCTTCTTCTACACATAAATGATAATGTGCTACAGGTTGCATTTCTTTTTCTCATGTTTTGTTAATTCATTATTATCATTTTAAGATCTATTCTTTTTTTTTTTTTTTT
>NW_006921615.1:13997620-14002776 GCF_000298275.1 Orycteropus afer afer
ACACACACGTATATATACATATATATATATATACACACAGATATACATGTATATACATATATATACACACAGATATACATGTATATATACATACACACACATATAGATATTTGTGTGTGTGTGTGTGTGTGTGTATGTTTTGGAGCAGCTTTAAGGGCAGCACAGAACATGAGCTGGGCATGGGGGTTTTGAACCAGTTTTAAGGGCAGCCCAGAAGTGAGCAGAGTGGTTTGAAACAACAAAGGGAGACAAACTTATCTGTCAATTTGTCATCCTGTGGTGGCTTATGTGTTGCTGTGAGACTGGAGGCTGTGCCACCAGTGTTGCAAATGCCGGCAGAATTACCTATGGTGTACAGGTTTTAGCATCACTTCTAGACTAGGACAGACTTGGAAGAAGGAAGAGACCATCAACTTCTCAAAGAATTGGCCAATGAAAACCTTACAAATAGCAGTGAAACATTGTCTGAGATATCACTGGAAAACTTTATAAATAGCCCTGAAACATTGTCCAATATAGTGCTGGAAGATGAGCTCCTCAGGTGAAAAAACAAACCACAAAAACCAATCTCACTATCAAGTTGGTCCTGAATCATAGCGACCCCTCCTTACATTTTCAAGGTGGTGTCTCTACAAAAGTTGATTGCCCAATCTTCCTTCCTAGGAGGGGTTGGTGGGTTTGAACCTCCAACCTTCTGGTTAACAGTCAAATGCCATAGACACTACGCCACCAGAAGCCACTCAAAATACAACTGGGGAAGAGCTGGCTCCTCAGAGTAGTTGTTGCTGTTGTTACGTGCCATTGAGTCAGATCTGACTCATAGTGACCCCTCCTTGGGTTTCCAAGTCAGTACCACTATGGAAGTAGATTGCCCCATCTTTCTTCCGAGGAGTGGCTGATGGGTTTGAACCATCAGCCCTCTGATTAGCAGTCAAGTGCCTTAGGCACTAAGCTACCAGAGGTCCCCATCAGAGTAGAGCCAACCTTAATGTTATGAATGGAGTAAAGCTTTCGGGACCTACAACTACTGATGTGGCATGACCCAAAATGAGAAGAAACAACTGCAAACAACCATCAATAATCGAAACACATAATGTACAAAGTATGAATCTAGGAAAACTGGAAGTTGTCAAAATGAAATTGGACACAAAATGATCAATACCCTAGACATTAATGAGATGAAATGGACTGGTTTTAGCCATTTGAGTCAGAGAACCGTATGATCTACTGTGCCGGGAATGACCGTTTGAAAAGAAGTGGCATGGCATTCATCATCACAAAGGATGTTTCAAGATCTGTCCTGAAGTACAGCACTGTCAGGATAGGATAATATCCATACACCTACAAAGAAGACCAGTTAATACTACTATTATCCAAATTTACGCACCAACCACCAAAGCCAAAGATGAGGATATTGAAGATTTCTACCAACTTTTGCATTCTGAAATTGATCTGACATGCAATCATGATGTGTTGTTTATGACTGGTGACTGGAATGCAAAACATGGAAACAAAAAAGAGTCACTGGTAGTTGGAAAATATGACCTTAGAAATAGAAATAATGCTGAGATCTCATGATAGAATTTTGCAAACCAACAACTTATTCCCTGCAAATACTTTTTTTCAACAACATAAGCAATGACTATACACATGGACTTCCCAGATGGCACAGGAATCAGATTGACTGTTTGTGGCAAGAGGCAACAGAGAAGTTCAGTATCTTCAGCCAAAACAGGGCCAGGAGCTGATTGTGGAACAGACCATTAACTGCTCATATGTACATTCAAGTCGAAGTTGAAGACAATTAAAACCATGAGAGCCAAAATATGACCTTGATAACATCTCTCCTGAGTTTAGAGACCATTTAAACAACAGATTTGACTCATTGAACACCAGTGACTGAAAACCAGAGGAATTGTGGGATGACATCAAGAACATCATCTATAAAGAAAGCAAGAAATAATTAAAAAGACAGGAAAGGAAGAAAAGACCTAAATGGACGTCAGAAGACACTCCGAAACTTGCCCTTGAGTGGAGAGTAGCTAAAGAAAATGGAAGAAATGACAAAATAAAAGAGCCGAACTTCTATTTCAAAGAGCAGCTCGAGCAGACAAAGCCAATTACTATAATGAAATGTGCAAAGACCTAGAGTTAGAAAACCAAAAATGAAGAATATGCTCAGCATTTCTCAAGCTGAAAGAACTGAGGAAACACCTTAAACCTTGAGTTGCAATACTGAAAAATTCTATGGGCAAAATATTGAATGATGCAGGAAGCATCAAAAGAAGAGGGAAGGAATACACAGAGTCACTGTACCAAAAAGAATTGGTCGATGTTTATCCATTTCAGGAGGTGGCATATGATCAAGAACCAATGATACTGAAGAAAGAAGTCAAAGCTCCATTGAAGGAACTGGTAAAGAACAAGGCTCCAAGAACTGACAGAGTACCCGTTGAGATGTTTCAACAAGCGGATGCCCCACTAAAGGTACTCACATGGCTATGCCAAGAAATCTGGAAGACAACTGCCTGGTCAATTGACTGGAAGAGATCCATATTTGTTACCCATTCCAAAGAAAGGTGACCCCACACAATGTGGAAATTATCAAACAATACTATTAATATCACATCCAAGTAAAATCTTACTGAAGATAATTCAAAAATCGTTGCAGCAGTATATTGGCAGAGAGCTTCCAGAAATGCAAGCTGGGATTCAAAGGAGGACATGGAATGAGGGATATCATTGCTGATATTAGATGGATCTTGACTGAAAAAGAATACCAGAAACATGTTTACTTATGTTTTATTTACTATGCCAAAGCATTTGTTTGTGTAGATCATAACAAATTGTGGATAACATTGAGAAGAATGGGAATTCCAAAATACTTGATTGTACTCATGAGGGACTTGTATATAGACCATGTGGCTGTTGTTCAAATAGAACAAAGGAACACTACATGGTTTCAAATCAAGAAGGGAGTGCATCAAGGGTGTATCCTTTCACCATACTTATTCAATTTGTATGCTGAGAAAATAATCTAAGACTCTGGATTATATGAAGAATGTAGCTTCAAGATTGGAGAAAGACTCATTAACAACCTGTGATATGCAGATGACACAACTTTTGTTTGCTGAAAGTGAGGATGACTTGAAGCACTTAGTGATGAAGAAGTGGTACTATAGTCTGCAGTATGGATTACTGCAGTATGTAAGAAGTAGTACTACAGTCTGCAGTATGAATTACACCTCGATATAAAGAAAAAAAATCCTCACAACTGGACCAATAAACAGCATCATGATAAATGGAAAAAAGGTTGAAGTTGTCAAAGACTTCATATTACTTTGTTCTACAATCAACACCAATGGAAGCAGCAGATAAGACCTCATATGACATATTGCACTGGGTAAATCTGCTGAAAAAAGTCCTCTTTCATGTGCTGAAGAGCAAAGATGTCTCCTTGAAGACTAAGGTGCTCCCAACCCAAGCCATGGTATTTTCAGTCACCTCTTATGCATGTGAGAGCTGGACAATAAATGAGAAAGACCAAAGAACAGTTGATGCTTTTGAGTTGTGGTGTTGGCGGAGAATGTTGAGAGTACCATGGACTGCTAAAAGAACAAATAAATGTGTCCTGAAAGAAGTACAGCCAAAATGCTCCTTGAAAGCAAGAATGGCCAAACTTTGTCTCACCTACTTTGGTCAGGTTATCAGAAGGGATCATTTCCTGGAGAAGGATATCATGCTCGGTAAAGCGCAGGGTCAATAAAAAAGGGGAAGGCCCTCAGCAATACAGATTGACATAGTGACTGCAACAATGGGCTAGAGGAATAGCAAGGATTCGAAGAATGGCACACGAAAGTGCAGTGTTTTGTTCTATTGTATATAGGGTCACAGTGAGTCAGAGCTGGCTCGATGGCACCTAATATACTTAATGGCACCGGGTTTGGTTTTATATATAGGTGTGTATGTGTCTGCGTATTTGTGTGTGTCTGTGTGTATATATATATATAGTATTTACCCCATTGCTTTAAATTGTCTACTAATTCTTATCACTTCCAAAAAAAAATTTTTATCATCCATTTTTTATTTTATTTTTTCAACTTGCAGAGGGAAGTGGGCAGCATACTACCTTGTTGACTGTATAGACTCTTGACTGTGATGAATTTGTTCTTTGTATCTTTTTTTTTTTTAATATTTGATTTTGAGCCCATCTCAAAATTTTGTTCTGTGTTGAGTCTGTACTGTCTTGATTGAGGGAAGATCCCTCCAAAACTATTCCGAGTTTTATTCTTCTGAATGCTTCAGGAATAGCACTGGCTTTGGGCAAATTTAATGTTCTAGAAACATAGACTCCAAACCTACTTAAAGTACAAGATTGTCATTCTAATTCTCATAATAGAACTTTGCTTTATCTAAAAAACAGCTAGAAATAAGACTTTTTTTTTTTAATCTCTTTACGTTGGTAAGCACATATTTTTTAGTCTCCTTTAGCTACGCTTTGGACCTCCTTCAGAAATCCTGTTTTTAAATTGGAGTTTCCCTTACAGCTTCTTTGTCACAGTATCTTGTCTATCATTTATGCATGGGCAGTAACCCAGTCTTGGCCGTTACTGGAACCAACTTCCTCTTTTAAAGAGCAGCTCCCATTATAAAGAGAACTTGTAGTTCTAAATATCTGGTAACTGGGGAATTTCCTTTCTTTCTTGCAAGTTCAGTTGACATTTTAAAATGTCTTGTTATATTTTATTCAGCACTACTAGATGTTGTAGCTTGAATGTTCTTCTATTAGCTTTGACTATCATATACCCAAAACACAAGTTTTCTGGTCTGAATCATGTGTTCTTGATGTTGATGTTCCTGGGGTAGGAATGGAGGTAGTCTTCTACCTGTGTGTTGCTGTTGTTGTTAAGTGCCGTTGAGTCATTTCCGACTCAGCGACCCCATGCACAGCAGAACAAAACACTGCCCGATCCCGGACCAGCCCCACAATCCCTGCTATACTCGACCCCATCATCGCAGCCATCGTGTCAATCCATCCGTTGAAGGCCTCCCCCTCTTTCATCGACCCTCCACCATACAAAGCATGACATCCTTCTCCAGGGAATGGTCCCTTCTGACAACATGACCAAAATAGGTGAGATGAAGTCTGGCCATTC
>NW_006921615.1:14005518-14009318 GCF_000298275.1 Orycteropus afer afer
GTTGTCCCTGGGGCAGACTGCTCCTCTGTCTGGGTTCCTGGCTTTTATCCCCTTTCTCCTGCTCTCCAGTCCTGCTGCTTTGGGCGGGCCTGAGTTTCCTCTCCTCACCTAATCCCTTTGGCTGATTGCTCTTCTCTCTGGCTTCCTGGCTTTTAATCTTTTACCTGTGTAGCAGGGGCTTATTTATTATTATTATTATTATTATTATTATTATTATTATTATTATGTAATATTATTAAGATATAATTCACATCCCATACAATTCACCCTTTAAAGTATACAATTGAGTTTTTTTAATATATTCACAGTGTTGCACAACCATTATCACCATCAATTTTAGCCCATTGCCAGTTATTTCCCATTTATGGTAGTTATGTTTGTGTGTCAACTTGGCTGGGTGTGGTTTAGTGGCTGAGCAGCTGAATGTAGTTATTCTCCATGGTGAGATTGGTAATCAGCTCCATGGTGGAATCTACTGTGAGCAGCTGAGTAGCTGTCTTAGGGATGTGGTCTGCTTCCTGTATATAAGGAGAAGGCTTTGGGAATGGTCTCTAGCTTACGGCATGCTTGGACCCTGCATGTAGCCATGTCATTGTTCAGCAGTCTGCCATGCTCTGCCAGCCTTGGGACTTATAATGGACTTGAATTAATGGCCTGCCATGTGGTTTGGTAACATTGAGACTGTGCCATTTTATTTGTAGACCTTGGGCTTATTAGCCTCAGCAGCCAGCAGCTATCTGAGTAAAGAAACGCCTCTAGCTCCAGTGGGCCGGGAGCAGGAGGCAGAGCTGAAGCCCAAGCTTTCACAAAGCCCTTAGAGCCTGGCACTTTCAACTTGGACTTAAAGCCTCTAAATTGTAAGAATAAACTCCTGTTTGTTGGGGTCATCCCATTTGTGGTATATTTCTGTCATAGTGGCACTAGGTAAACACAACACCATTCCTCCCCACAACCTCAGCTGTAGGCAGACACTAACCTACTTTTTGTTTCCATGGATTTACCTATAACATACATATCATGTAAATAGAATCAACAATATATGATCTCTTATGACTGGCTTTTTTCTTTCAGCACAGTGTTTTCAAGGTCCATCTGTGTTGTGGCGTGTATCCATGCTTTATTTTTATTATTGACTATTACTCCATTGAATCACTTTTTTTTCACCCTTTCATTAATTGATGTATATTTTATTTTTTCCAATTTTGGCTGTTGTGAGTAACACTTTTATGAACATTTATGTACAACTTTTTGAGTAAATACATGTTTTTGTTTCTCATAGGTATACAAATAAGAGTGGAATTGTTGAGTGATATGTAACTTTATGTTTAACTTTTTGAGGGACTGCTAAGTTATTTCCAAAATGTCTACAGCATTTCATATTCTCACCAACAATATATAAGGATTCCAGGCCTTTCTTATTAAATGAAAATTCAAGGCATCCTCTAAAGTTTTAGGCTATGGGTTACTAAGAATTCAGATACCTATATCCACCCTCCTGCTAAGTCATCATCTTTCAAAATTCTACAAACACCTCAAAACCAGACAGAAATCATAATCTCTCTCTTCCTATAAATGTGCTTCTCTTGTTTTTAACTCCTTGATCAATACAGAACTTGGAGTTATTCTAGATACTCAAATCTCACTCATGCCCCAGTTTTATCCAGTCATCAAGTCTTGCCTTGTCTTCCTTTAAACAGTACACAAAGTTATGCTTCTGTTTACCTCAATTGCCACTGCCTTCTCACATAAATCATTGTAATGGTCAGTTCTCTCTGCCCTCAGTCTTATCCTCCTACCACCCATTAACCAATCCACTGCTCAAGTTGTTATTTTTTGTTGTTGTTAGGTGCTGTTGAGTTGGCTACATCTCATAGCAACCCTATGTACAACAGAATGGAACACTGCTCCATCCTCTGCCATCCTTACCATCCTTGCTATGCTTGAACCCATTGTTACAGCCACTGTGTCCATCCATCTTGTTGAGGGTCTTTCCCTTCTTCTCTGACCCTCCGCTTTACCAAGCATGATATCTTTCTCCAGGTAATTGTCCCTTCTGACTCCATGACCAAAGTAGGAGATACAAATTATAGTCATTCTTTTTTCTAAGGAGCATTCCGGTTGCACTTCTTCCAAGGTAGATTTGCTCATTTTTCTGCCAGTCCATGATATTTTCAGTATTCTTTGTCAACACTACAACTCAAAGGGAACAATTCTTCTTCAGTCTTCCTTGTTCATTATCCAGCTTTCAAATGCATGTGAGGTGATTGAAAACACCATGGATTGAGTTGAACACACCTTTGTCTTCAAAGTGACATCTTTGTGCAGCAAAGAGAGAGAGAGAGAGAGAGAGAGGTCTTTTACAGCAAATTTGCCCAATGCAACACATGTTCTGATTTCTTGACTACTGCTTGCATGGATTCATGTAAAATGAAATACCTCACAACTTCAATCTTTTCTCCATTTGTCATGATGTTGCATATTGGTCCAGTTGTGAGGATATTTGTTTTCCTTATGTTGAAGTGTAATCCATACTAAAGACTCTAGCCTTTGATTTTCATCAGTAAGTGTTTCAAGTTCTCTTCACTTTCAGCAAGCAAGGCTGTGTCATCAGCATATAGCAAGTTGTTAATGAATCTTCCTCCAATCCTTATGCCATGTTTCTCTTCATATAGTCCAGCTTCTCAGATTATTTGTTCAGGATATAGACTGAATAAGTATGGTGAAAGGATACAACTCTGAAACACACCCTTCCTGATGTTAAACCATGCAGTTTCCTTGTTCTGCTTGAAAGAGCCTCTTGGTCTATGTACAGGTTCCTCATGAACACAATCAAGGTTCTGAAATTCCCATTCTTCGCAATATTATCCATAATTTGTTATCCACACAGTTGAATATTATGATCAACACAGGTGAACATCTTTCTGGTATTCTTTGCTTTCAGCTAAGATCCATGTGACATCAGAAATGGTATCCCTCATTCCACATCCTCTTCTGAATCCAGCTTTCATATCTGTAAGTTCCCTGTCAATATACTGCTGCAACTTTTTTTCAATTATCTTCCGCAAAATTTTACTTGAGTGTGATATTAATGATACTGTTTGAGAATTTCCACGTTCTGTCGTATCACCTTTCTTTGGGATGGACACAAATATAGATATCTTCCAATCAGTTGACCAAGTAGCTATCTTTCAAATTTCATGGCATAGATAAGTAAGAACCTCCAGAGCTGCACCTATTTGTTGAAACATCTTGATGGGTATTCTGTCAATTCTTGGAGCCTTATTTTTCACCAATTTTTTTTCAATGAACATTGGATTTCTTCCTTCAATCCAGTGGTTCTTGGTCATATGCTACCTCCTGAAATGACTGAAGTCAACCAATTCTTTCTGGTACAGTAACTCTTTGTATTCCTTCCATCTCCTTTTGATGCTTCTTTCATGGTTCAATATTTTTCCCAAAAGTTCCTTCAATATTGCATTTTGAGGCTTGAATTTTTTCTTCCATTCTTTCAGCTTGAGAAATGCTGAGTGTGTTCTTCCATGTTGGTTTTCTAGTTCCAGGTCTTTGCACATTTCATTACAATACTTTACTTTGTCTTCTTGAGCCAACCTTTGAAATCTTCTGTTCAGCTCTTATACTTCATTGTTTTCTCCATTCACTTTAGCTACATTCTGTTCAAGAGCAAGTTTCTGAGTCTCTTCTAACATCCATTTTGGTCTTTTCTTCCTTTTCTGTCTTTTTAATGACATTTTCTTTCTTCATGTATGATGTTCTTGATGTCATCCCACAACTCATCTGGT
>NW_006921615.1:14009663-14014620 GCF_000298275.1 Orycteropus afer afer
CCTCTCTTTCAGTAGATGTAGTCAATTTGACTTCTGCGTATTCCAACTAGTGAGCTCTTTGTGTATAGTCACTGTTTATGTTGTTGTTAAAGATATTTGCAATCAATAAGTCATTGGTCTTGCAAAATTCTGAGATCTCCGGCTTCATTTCTATCACCAAGGCCTTATTTTCCAATGACTGATGGTTCTGCTTTGTTTCCAACTTTCGCATTCCAATCACTGGCAATAGCCAATACATCTTGATGGTATGTTTGGTCAATTTCAGACTGCAGACATGGGTAAAGACCTTCAATTTCTGTGTCTTTTGCTTATGGTTGGTGTGTAAGTTTGAATAATACTCCTATTAAATGGTCTTCCTTGTACATGTATGGATATTATCCTATCACTCACAGCATTGTACTTCAGGATAGATCTTGAAATGTTCTTTTTGATGATGAATGCCACACCATTCCTCTTCAATTTGTCACTCCTATTATAGTAGGTCATATTACTGTCTGATCCAAAATTTCTAATACCAGTCCATTTCAGCTCACTAATGCCTGGGATATTGATCTTTTTGCATTCTTTTTCATTTTTTGACAACTTCCAATTTTCCTAGATTAATACTTTGAACATTCCACATTCTGATTATTAATGAATGTTTGTTGCTGTTCTTCCCATTTGGAGTCATGCCCCACTAGCAAATGTAGGTCAAGATACCTTTATTCCATCCATATCATTATAGTTGGCTCTACTTTGAAGAGGTAGCTCTTCCCCAGTTGTGTTTTGAGTGACTGAGGGGCTCATCTTCCAGCATTATATTAGACAATGTTTCACAGCTCTTCATAAAGTTTTCCAGTAATATATCAGACATTGTTTTATGGCTTTTCGTGAAGTTTTCCCATAATATATCAATCAGTGTTTCACTGCTATTCATAAGGCTTTCAGTGGCCACATCAAGTTGTTGTGGTTAGTTGTAGTCACTGTACAATGCAAATCCAATCATGTCAGCACAGCTTAATTTTCAGATCCTTCTACATTTCTTAAAGTACAAAATCCAAATTCCACAGTAGAGTATTCAGAGCTTTTCAAAATCTGGCCTACTGCCTTCTCCCATTGCATGTCTTGCTATTTACCATTATACAACCTTGTCTCCTGCAACAGAAGTCCCTTGTTGGTACAAAAGGTGAAATATTCAGCTACTAACTAAAAGGTTGGCAGTTCAAATCCCCCAGAGAAACCTTGGAAAAAATGTCCTGGTGATCCACTTCTGAAAAGTCACAGCCATTGAAAACCCTATGGAGCACAGTTCTACTCTGAAACACATGGGTATGCCATGAGAATTAACTCGATGGCAACTTGTTTTTTCCTTCTACAATACTGAGCTACTTTCTAACCTCCAAACTAGTTTTTCAGAGTATAATTATTTGTTATCTAATTCAATTACATTTGAAGCAAGCAGGGAAAATTTTTATTTTATTTAACCAATGATGGAATTGAAGATTAGTAAAGAGATCTGTCCAGTTATACAAATGCTAAGAGGAAGAACTTGATGTCATATTTAGGTTCCCTGAATCTAAGACACTTACCCTCCCCCCATTTTTCTCCCCATACTGAGCAGAGAGCTATAACTTTTTTTTTTTTTTCTTTTTTTTCATTTGCAGAAGTTTATTGTGTTTCCTCTTACCTCAGGGCATTTAATATGCTATTCTCATTCCCTCTGCCTGTAATTTTTTTTCCCATTCCCTGAACTATTACATCACTTAACTGTAGCATGCAAGTTTATTTTCAGTTATATGTTTTCTTGTATTATTTCAGAGACCTAGATAAGAACTGCCCATAGTTTTTCTACAATGCTAGGCCATAGTAAGAAGTTAATTATTATTGCTTGATAGATTGATTGATTCTTCTCCTGGCTGTTTTTTTTTTATTTTATTTTTTAAACTTTCAGCCATAAGGGTCCAGAGAAACACAAACACTATATAAACTCTTAAAGTGTTTTATTTTGCATGTGCCGTGCACTTTAACACTTTTCAGGCTTTATTCGTTTTGTTTCCCCTCACCACCACAAAGCCTCAAGAAATACATAACAAAGTTTGTCAACCTTTTACAGATTAAAAACGAATACACTACTCATCTACAATTTGGCTACAGATTAATGCAGAACCAGTATTAGAACTTGCAGCTCCCAAAGCCTGTTCATTGCTCAGCCTGTTATAACTTTGTGCTAATCTCTTTTCTCTTTTTTTATTGCCTTTTTTTTTATATCAGTGTGTCATTTTAAGGATTATTAAAATGTTTATTTTGATGAAATGAATGTAACAAAATACTTTAAACATTTTTCTATGTACAATTCCATAATATTTTAAGGCTTTAGTCTCTTCTCAAACAATAACTCAAACTTCCATTTAAGAAATGTAGAGCATTCTATGGGAAAAAAAATTACTATTAAAGCTCTAAAATTGGTACAAGTTAAAAAGTCATATTGGAGGAGTGTTGATAAATAAATTTCCTCAAATTTTATAAAATATAATCAAGTTGTAAGAGAATTTACTCATGGACATTTCAAATGATGTAAAATGTATGGTCTTGATTACCCTACTTTCTTCTCTGGAACACAACATTCTTGAAAAGGAAAGCCTACTCACCTAAAATGGCCATAATATTGAACACATTCTTGCTCATTACAGGAGCTCAGATGTCATTTGATTTATCTTCATACCAGGTAAAGTATAATGTCAATTGCATCAATGTTAAAAAAAAAAAAATGGTTCTAGTTAGCTGCTCATGCTCAGCTGAATATTGACAAGTAAAAATTATTTTAAAATAATGCAATCTACACACATGGTAAGCTAATTTAAGTTGCCTCATCATTCAATCTTAACTTTCAAATGACTCTTTAGTTATTCCTCTTTGTGTTCACTTCAAAAAATTGCTTTCAGCACCAAGACCTAATGAAGTAATCCCCTGATTTTTTGATGTGTGGAAGATTTACAAGAAATGCTCAGAAACACCTGTGTTCACATACACACACACATACATACACTCAATTCATCATTGCCTAATGATTGCCTCCGAGCAATTCTCTTACCCATGAACTAATGGCACTGTGTCAGATAGAACTTCTATCTTAGCAAAACAGAACTATGTTGCCTCCAGAATTTAAAATAAATGAAAAAGTCTTTGTGATTACGTGCATATTCAACAGGTGACATCTGGAAAATGTGAAGCACTTTCACCAAGGAGGTCCACTTGGAGTAAGCTGTTTTGCTCCTTTCCAGCTATGAGAATATAAAGTGTTCTGACTTGTTCTTATAATGCAAAGTGTGCTTTGGTACTTTTTCCAATTATGATTACTAACTTGGAACTTTGAACCACTGAATCAGAGGATTTTAGTGTAGAATAGTCCTGGTCAAGAGAAACATAATGCAAGCCACAAATGTAAGCGGCATTTGTAATTTTAAATTTTCTAGTAGCCATATCAAAGAGGTTTAAAAAAAATGGTGAAATTTTCATATATTTTACTTAACACAATATATCAAAATACAGATTTATGTCACTTCACATCCATGATATGTTCTGTGAAGTACTATTATGTTATTTGGACGTTGTGTGAATACCATATTACCTTATGAGAGATCGCTTTCAATTGTCCTCATTACTACTGCTGCAGCTGCAGCTGCTGAAGCTGCTGGTGGAGGAACAGGTGCCAGCAGTGGTGGCAGGCTAAGAGGGTGGTAGCAGAAGTAGAGCAAGAGGAAGCAAGTGAGGAGGTAGCGAGCACACCCAGCTCTGTGTACTCTTCTGCCTGCTTGAGCAGCAGGAGCAGCCTGGATCCCTGCAGCCCTCAGCCCTTACTGCTGCCACCTGCCTTCCCACTGGACAAAGCTCAAGAGCCCATGTCCAGATCCAAGCCCTCTGCCTCATCTGCCTGTATTCTCCCTGTGGCCCAGTGCTGCAAGGGTCTAGGTCTGGGGTCTTCAAAACTATGAGTGGGAAATAATAAGCAAAAGGAGAGCTGTTTTCCCTGTTAGAAAAATAAATAAATAAAACAACCTTATGGAACCACTTATATGTAGTCAGACATTGCCTGAACAGATATTAAGTGACACGTATCTACATTACCATTTCAACATGCAATAAATATAAAAATTGTTAGTGAAATATTTTATATTGATTTTTCATGTTAAATCCATGAAATATGGTATATAATTTACACTTACAACACATACAAATTAGACTAGCAACATTTCACTTGCTCAGCTACTTACGACATGCAGCTACCATGTTGGACAATGCAGGCCTACAACTTCTCTTGCCTTTCATGTATATAGCACAACCAAAAGCATTCTCATAGGCAAGGTTGGTATTTTATTTAATATGTCAACAGTTTTCTTTACAAAGAGATGTTCAGTCATGAATCAATCAATTAGCAACTTCTAGAACACACTAGAAATAAAAAAGAAAAATCTAATCTCTCAGTTTGGTTCCGGTATTAAGACTTAATCTTCCATGCCAGCAAAAATACTAGGTTAAAAGGATAGTAAATCATTAAGTCCATCCTTCTTATCCCTTTTAAGCAAGCAAACAACAATATCCCCCTAAACTTTCTTGGAACTACAGCCTGGGTATCTCCATAACATCACACAATCATAGAGATACATGTCAACAACTTGAATGATAGCCACAGAGAAGTACTGGGAAAGTGATGGGGTGTGACTCACTAGACTCAGTGCCTAAGGGCACAGATTGAAAACCCATGATAGAGCTAACACAGAAATCACACTGGAAGGTTGATTGAATTCAATGTAGTTTATGTGTTCTGCTTCCAGTGACATCACTAAGAGGGTCCAGTGGGGTGCAGATCACACCAGGTGACACTGTCAGAGGGGCTGACATGAAAATGACTGTCTATAAAATTTGCATATAGTGCCTCAGCAAAAATTCATTGTTTGCTATAAAAATATTCTTGACAGCT
>NW_006921615.1:14014720-14039429 GCF_000298275.1 Orycteropus afer afer
ACATTACCATTTCAACATGCAATAAATATAAAAATTGTTAGTGAAATATTTTATATTGATTTTTCATGTTAAATCCATGAAATATGGTATATAATTTACACTTACAACACATACAAATTAGACTAGCAACATTTCACTTGCTCAGCTACTTACGACATGCAGCTACCATGTTGGACAATGCAGGCCTACAACTTCTCTTGCCTTTCATGTATATAGCACAACCAAAAGCATTCTCATAGGCAAGGTTGGTATTTTATTTAATATGTCAACAGTTTTCTTTACAAAGAGATGTTCAGTCATGAATCAATCAATTAGCAACTTCTAGAACACACTAGAAATAAAAAAGAAAAATCTAATCTCTCAGTTTGGTTCCGGTATTAAGACTTAATCTTCCATGCCAGCAAAAATACTAGGTTAAAAGGATAGTAAATCATTAAGTCCATCCTTCTTATCCCTTTTAAGCAAGCAAACAACAATATCCCCCTAAACTTTCTTGGAACTACAGCCTGGGTATCTCCATAACATCACACAATCATAGAGATACATGTCAACAACTTGAATGATAGCCACAGAGAAGTACTGGGAAAGTGATGGGGTGTGACTCACTAGACTCAGTGCCTAAGGGCACAGATTGAAAACCCATGATAGAGCTAACACAGAAATCACACTGGAAGGTTGATTGAATTCAATGTAGTTTATGTGTTCTGCTTCCAGTGACATCACTAAGAGGGTCCAGTGGGGTGCAGATCACACCAGGTGACACTGTCAGAGGGGCTGACATGAAAATGACTGTCTATAAAATTTGCATATAGTGCCTCAGCAAAAATTCATTGTTTGCTATATATATATATATGCAGATATATACATACACACAGACACACAGACACACACACATACCTACAAGGCTAAAACTCTGTGTTAATTTACTTTTTTAAAAAACATTGTGATTTTGGTGATACTTTACAGTGCAAACTTGTTTTCCATTCAACAATTCACACACATTTTTTTTGTGACATTGATTATAGTCCCTGCAATGTACCAGCGCTCTTCTCACTTCCTCCCTGTGATTACTGTTTCCCTTCATCCTTCTTTCCTATCCTTTCCTGCCTTTTGAGTTTTATGTCTGGGCACATGTTGCTCTTTTGATCTCATGTGGTTGATTGTTCTAAGAAGTGCTTATCTCTCTGCTGTTACTGTTTACTTCATAGGCCAGTTTGTCAATTGGCTGAAAGTTGAGCCACAGGGATGAGTTCAGTTCCAGGCTTGAAGGCCATAGTCTCAGGGGTTCCACCAGTCTCTATCAGATTTGATGATTTTGAATTTTGTTATGTATTTTTCTCTCTCTATTTGGGACTTCCTATTGTTATCCCTTTCAGAACCATCAGCAGTACTAGCCAGGCACCATCTTATTTACTTCACTCTTCTTTGCTCCAGATGGGCTAATATACCTTTTGAATCCTCCAATGCACTCCAGACAGAGCTGTTATTATTAACCAATGACAGCACTTCAAATCATTTTCTTTCCACAGCACATGCTGCAAGCAGGTGCTTCTTGTCTGTGATGCTGCCAGTATTATTATAGTTAATACTATCAAATCTTCTGGTATTTAACCACAATATGATAAGTAGTATTTGTGAACCTGTATCAATAACTTTTTTTATGTGTGAATGAACTAGTAACTAAAGGAAAAAAAGGAGAAAAATAAAAAAATGCTTCCACTCACTAATAATTTGACTAATAATGTTGTAATTCAATATATAAATATTTTACAAAACAATTTTGTTGTTGATATTCATATAGTAGTGCCTAAGGCATTTGACTGCTAACCAGGAGACTGGTGGTTCAAACTCACCCACCACTCCTCAGACAGAAGGTTAGGCAATCTAGTTCTATAGTGATACTGTCTTGGAAACCCAAGGAAGGGTCCCTATGAGTTGGATCCAACTTGACAGCAGTGTGTTTGTTTTTTGGTTTAAGAAATATTACATTTAAGAAATTTACAGCTGTATTTATCACCTATTGTTCTATGATTAAAACTCATAATAAATATTACTAAAGATTGTGTAAGATCTTATATGGGAGGAAGTCCATGGTTGGTGGTGGCGTTGGTGAGAACATGAGCTATGACACTGGGTGACACCAACCCTAATGATTCCACTGTCTACTTCTTATTCTTTCCTACCATTCAGAAGCATTCCTCACAAAATGCATTTAAATGTGCAAGACAATATTCTGTGACCTGAAAAAATACTTCCTGATTTCATGCTTCATAGCATTAAGATTGATAGACCTTGCAATTTTACCCAATATGGAACAAATGCTCTTCTTATTCATATATAAATATTTAATCCTTGTTAGAAACATGTTATGTTATATGCCAGAGTCATACCTTACCATTGTGGGTTCCACAGGTTGATTACAAATTGCTAAAAAGGCAACATAAGAACAGCACAGTTCATTGGGTCATGGATATACAACAGTACTGAATAAAAAATGTTTTCTTCACACTTAAGCATGGGTAAAATGGAAAATTCAGGAATAAAAGTGTTTGGAAGGCTGTGATTAGACAAACATTTGGGGTATGGTAGTTTTCATATACAACTGGGTGGCTTAATCTGATTTGAGTTAAAGTATAAGACAAGTAATGTATATTCACTCCTCTCTCTAAAAGTATAAAAAAGACAGAGAAAAATACGTAAGGAGACACAAGTTTTAAGAGAAGTTTGTGAGTTAAAGAAATTGATTGTACCCATGTTGAGAATCAATAGAACAACAGTGGAACTTCATTTATTCTTGCTGCTATTTGTACATGTATAACTTTGGAAATATGGCCCACTAGCTGTTATTCTGCTAATGTCAGTTTCCCTCAGTGTTGATGCATTTGGTTATTGCCTATTCTGATGAAATTGAAAAGTACAGATTCAGATTTTTAAAATATAAAAAAACTTATCACAATGTATTCATATTTTCTTAAACAATGAATGCAGTACATAAGTGTTTGGGTGAAACTTTAGATTTTAATTATACCTGCCTTTGATCTCTTTCTTCTTAACAAAAGAGATAAAGAGAAAACAAAACCCTCTTCCATATAGAAATATGCCTTGATGGGTCTGATAGGCCCAGGGTTACACTGTGCATTGAGAATAATCAAATTTTCTGAATTCAGAATCAAGACACTTGGTCTGACTAGATTAGTTTCTGATGAGTAACGTATTTTATGAAAGGAGATTGCAATTAGGATTTTGCTAAAATAATATTATCAAACACATATGCATATACATCAGATATTTTTATTATTGTTCTAAGTGCTTTACATTATATTAGCTCTAATTGTTACAACCCTTTGATGTAGGTATTCTTATTTTCCTCTTTAACAGATGAGAAAAAAAGGAAACTTCGTGGTGCAAGGGTTAAGCTCTTAGCTGCTAACTGAGAAGTTGGCAGTTCAAACCTACCCAGTGGTTCCATAGGAAAAAGATGTACCAATCTAATCCCATAAAAATTATACCCTACAAAACTCTACAGGACAGTTTGACTCTGTCACATGGGGTTAATAAGCATCAAAATCAACTTAAACAATGACATGGAGGAGAAAATTTAGGCACAGAGAAGTCAAATAACTTATTTAATGTCATCCATTTGGAAGTTGGACCTAGAATTCAAAGTCCACATGGTCTGGACCCAGAGACTGTACTCTCAACTGCCAACTGCCTCTGTAATGTGTGGTCATCAAGCCCATGGATGGGCAAAATGGTATCTCTACAACATTCTCAGGTTGAAAGTTGAGATCTACTAGTTTTTAAAACAACTTCCTCAATATGGCTCAAATTTCTATGACTAGAGTCTTTGCTTCTAATAAATGTAATTTTCAAGGAGATATTCATTTATGCAAATATTATCTGAAAGACATAAAACTTCTTACAGTTTATGTAATAGCACAAAATGTCTAGCAATTCTGATGATAAACATTTTTTTAAAAATCAATTAGGTATAATTAGTATAGTCCTGAGGAATTTGAATACAGACAGATAAGTTTCTTAGGTTAGGAGAAAGAATCCAGAAAAAGTAAGAAATTAATATGAGAATACAGAAAAGAAAAGGATAAAGAAGAAACTAAGCAGGTAACCAAAGAGTGAGACATGATTTTATCTAATATTTAGCTCAAAGTTAACACTATCTAAAGCCCAGGAAGGCATTAAAAATCAGATCCAATGAAGATTAAACAAAAGATGAAAGGAATCCAGTCCTCTTAACAGCCCATTTTTGCATATCTAAACTTTTGTTCAGGAGAGATTGTAATATTAATCATAGCAAATATACTTTTAACATAGATGCATCAGATTGTTCTAAACATTTATCTTAGATTATCAAATCCTTACACAAACCATGGGTAAAAGGTAATATTGTTATTCTCATTTTAAAGATAAGGGAACTAAGCATTTGATTTTATCTTTTTGAATTTGATAGAGTATGCAAGATGACTTTCTAAAGGTAAAAGTAGACTCAGCTAATAAATAATAATGAAATAATTTTAAAACATCATTCAGATCCCCTATTGTTCTTCGACATTCAACTGAAATCTGATCCCTCTACACAACAGCAATTTACCTGACATTTGCCTGTAGCACTGTTTTTAAAGTAAAGATTCTTTAATTAGAAAATTTTATAGGGTAAGAGAAAGGTTGGGGACATTTTATTTGTTGTATCTTTCTATCTACTTTCTCTTTCTCCCTTAAAACTTATCAATAGAGTTCACTTAAAAATGTATACTTTAAAATTGAATGTGAGAGTAAATTACAGTTAAACACCCTGCAATTGGTTTTCATGGGTGATCACAGACCACTTCACAGAGCATCACTCAGAGGTAGATGGCCCCTTAGGCTCAGAAGAGCAGGTCATCTTGTAATTCTTCCTAAAATAGACTTCTCCAGAGGAGAAGGAAACTTTTTTCTTTTAAGTTTTGCTTTCAATAGAAATTAATTCCAAGTGCCTATTAATGTGGGATTAATATCTTATAGTTGAACATTTTAGGTCATTACTTTAGCAATTCTTAATCTTCTTGGTATCAAACATACCATAGAAAGACTCACGTAATTTAAGAAAGATCCTCAGGAGAAAAAAAATAATAATAATGCACCTAGACACACACACACATTTTCATACAACTTTAAAAATTGGATGGGCCTAATTAAGCCATACATACTGTGCTCTCTGTACACACAAATACAGATAAGAACATTTGAGTTAAACCAAAAGCTAGGACATACTGAATGAGTGTCCTGGGAAGGGAGAAAGATGAATCTTTGAAACATCTAAATAAACAAGAGCATTCCTAACTGCTACGTGGATTATATCATGAGAAACATTTGTTTTAAAAAATCTCCTATAACAATAGAGGGGAATTATCTTTCAAGCGCCCACCACTGGCCTCTTCTTCATCTTACAATGATTTGTCCTTTTCCTGTGAGCCTATTTCTCAGGAATATAGACAAGAGAATGAATCATGTTCACCTGTAATAGAAGGGGAAAAGGATGTTGCTAATTAAGAGCAGGGCAATTCAAACTTCTTTTTCGCCCTGGGGAGGAATACCCAGGTGTGCTGAGACAGATATGCTTGGAAAAAGAAAAGAGATGCTCTATAGTCAAATGCATTGCACTAGGCCTCCTTTCAGGAATTGATTTTCCCACTGGGTGACTTTCTGGCAATTTCTGCTGCCCAACCAATGATATAACTAAGTAGATGAAGCTGAAAGCTGGGTCAGATAAAGGAAAAAAAAAAAAAAAAAAAGAATGTTTAATCTAACAAAAGCAGCCTCAGTGTTTGCCGTGAAGGGAAGCTGACTTAACAGGCAGTAGCAGATTAAACAGAAACCTGAAACAGGGAGAAAAATCATATTAAACCATTAAAAAATGAAGATAGAAGAATGTCACGATGCCAATTATCTGGAGAAAAAGCACAACATTACCAAAGAAGTTTCAAACAATAAGACAAATGATATCTGCTTTAGATGTACAAAAATAGGTCTTTTCTTCTCAGTATGTATTTTAAATTAAATGCTATTGTTTAATTAATAGACTGTAACTTCATGCATTAAAGAAAAGCAGAAGGTCAGATGACTATTTTAGACCACAAAGTTGCTTCTGAGTCTCAAAAACAGGGACAGCCAATGTGTTTCCAAGTATGGAACATAAAGCACCCACAATCAAATTACCTGGAGTATGTTTCTCAATTCAGAGACTTAAGCCCTACTGACCTGTTGAAGGTAAAATGTTGAGTACAATCTGAGAATCTGCATTTTAACAACCTCCTAAGTGATAAATCTACTAGAATATGGAACTATTAATTCACATACTCACCTGAAGGTCTCCAGAGAACACCATAGTAAGATATTGGCTCTCCCCAGAGATGACACAGCTAGAGAATGGCATTTTCTTTCTTTGCTTGTTCTCCTTTCTCCTCACCACTAAAAGCTCCTCCACTGTTTGGATCTCACACTCTTATCCCATTCTTTGACCCATTGACAGTCCAGAATGGTTTCTCCAGGGTAAAGTATATAGTGAGGAATGCCGGTAAAAAGGACAAGAGTGAGTTAAAGCTTCCATTCTGTGCACACCCTTATCTCATTATTGCTATTCCCACTTAATGAGATATCTCCATCCAATTCAACCCATCCCAGCTCCCAATTCTCACTTCACAGCTCCATCTCATCTTCAATATTGAAATATCTGGGTAAATGAAACTGTATCGACCTTTGAAACAAAATGAATTTTGTTTTAGTCTATTTTGTATCCAAAGACCTGTTCGTTTCTCCACATATATCTTTTTTTGCCTACTATAAAAAAAAAAAAAAAAAAAAAAACTCACTGCTGTTGAGTCGGATCTGACTCATAGCAACCCCTCCTTGGATTTCCGAGGCAGTTTTTCTGTGGAAGTAGATTGCCCAGTCTTCCTTCTGAGGAGTGGCTGGTGGGTTTGTGCCGCCAGCCTTCTGGTTAGCAGTCAAATGCTTTTGGCACTACACCATCAGAGCAGTAAGTGGAAATAGAATGGGAGAGATAGGCTTGTAAGAATTAATCTCTCTTTCTAATCCCTTTCTCTTTCACCCTTATTGTTAAGTCTATAGTCAAATTCCCAAGGGAAGAAAAAAAAAGCCTATTTGGAAGCAACAGGACATAACAAGGAGAAGACAATAAGAAGTTCAATTCTTATGCCACTCAGAGTAAAAAATGGTGGCTGGAGAATACATGCTTAGCCAAAAAGTGTCTGAATGGGTTTTTCTTGGTAAAATGCCCTTACCTCCAACCCCATCCCCAATTTTTCAATCCACAGTCCTAGCCTTCTATTCCTATTAATCACATCACACCATCACCACATTCCATGCTTCCACTGGCAAAATGATTTGGAAGAATTTAGAGCCTTTCCAACTCATCGCTCAATGGAGAGTGGCAACTTAGGAATGGGCAGAATCCACTTACAAGGGTAGAAAGTTCTAATACCTGAGCCTTTTCCTATAGAGAACCCTCATTGAAATTCTAGAATTCCATTAGTAGAGTGGCACAATTCAAATTCAATATGAGTCAAAGTTGTTTTTTTTTTTTTCTCCTTTTGGAGTAGCTGAACAGTAGAGGGAGAAAAAAACTGCTTCCAGATAACAATCTACTGCACTACATCCTACACAATTAAGTGAATGCACAACACATAGTATGAAAATGGCATACCCTTACATTCTAAATTTTTCTCTTAACTATTGCCAACATGCAGGAGCTCTGGTGGCATAGTGGGTAAGACATTTGGCTGGTAACCAGAAGGTCAGCAGTTCAAATCCACCAACTGCTCCATGGGAGGAAGATGAGGCAATCTACTTTTATAAAGATTTGCAGCCTTATAAACCCAATGGGGGTCACTACGAGTCAGAATTAACTCAATGTCAGTGGATTTGGGGTGGGTATTGTCAATATGTCAGGGACTTTATAACACCCTGACATATCAACAAAGTTGTCATAGGACAGGCCTCTATAGTTAGAAAAATCAATTTGGCAATCTTCAATGAAAAATGAAGTACTTGATTTACAATTTCTTTGCTGGTTTGAGTTTTTAAGCTAATAAATGTGATAAATCCCTCCACAGGTTTTCCATCCATTGGAGATAAATATCTTAAAACAATTCTTAGTTGACCTGTATGAGAAAGATCTGGAGTAGAATCTACAAACAAACTGAAATATCAAGATGTACTTATTTCACTGAAAATGGTTGACGAACTATATCATTTACTAAGCTTATTAATTCATCACGTGTTGTTTTAGACATGTGTGATGAGTCACTCTTGCCTGTGTTATCATATTTTGAGATGTGACCTGCTAAAAATGGATCAAACTGAGCCAAGAGTTCAAGTAAACTCCCAAAATGTCCATTTTGTGGAGACTCAAACATTTCATTTCTTCCTCAAAAAGATAGTCCACATTCAGCAACTGTAATGACAGCAACAACATGTTGCAAAGCAGCTTTCCTGTATTGACATTCTTCGTTAATTTGTTTCCAGTTCATGAGTTAAGCCAAAACATGTCTTCAGTTTCAATATGATGACATACAATCTCTGTGAATTGAACTGTTTTCATATTTATCAATCATATTTGAGTTGCACCAATCACTAAATCCATCCATAGCAAATTGAGATTTAAATGATTTAGGTTTGAATAGTTTGCAAACCAAACAATATATAGAGCCAACTGATGGAGAATACAGTAGCCACTCCCTCTTATAAATTTCACTGTTAGCTTTGCAACCTAGAAATATATTCTGGCTACAGAACCTTGTTTGTTTTTATCATTCTGAAATATTTGACACAAATTTTCAAATGATCCACTGTGATTTTGACAATAATTTGGCCCTTTTTCAATTTGGTAATTTACATCATTAGAAGAAAAAATTATTCCACAAAGCAGGATCTGTATTTCTATTACTTGTAATGTCTGCAGATTTGACAATTTCAGATTCCAAAATATTTTCACCTTCCATATCATTATTAATTTTTTTTATTACAGAAGGAATGGATGCAGAATTTGAAAGAAATTCTTTTAGCAATTTCCTCACTAGCAGTACTAGTACAATGATTTGCACCCATTATGTTAGAATGTTCGGTACAAGAAATTTCTTCTGATTCATTACATTTTAAAAAGGAGGTTAGTTTTAAAATTTTTCTTAAGGATTCACACATCCCTTTCTCCTTGTCTTTTGTGAGCTTTTGTTTTGGGGACCACTGTTGTTGCCATTTCATTTTACATAGGCTGGCACGGGACCGGGCAGTGTTTTGTTCTGTTGTACATAGGGTCACTACAAGTCGGAGTGGAATCAATGGCATCTAACAACAATGGATACAATTAAAAATAAAATTTATAAAACAAGTAGAATTTACATTAGAACTTTTACATTAACACAAACATTTATATTTGAAAATTAGTAAGTAAAAAAATATTGATATGGGATGTGTAATTTTGTTTTTCAGGTCTGAGACAGTCAAAAGTAGTAATACTTATAAGGCTTTTGGAAATAAATTCATTCATTTGTCATATGATATTTGTTGGTAAGTCCTTTGCAAATCTCCAAAAGTGTTTTTCATCTAGAAATAAAACTTAAACACTTGCACACTCACTTTCTATTTCCTTTGATGATCATATTCACAATTCATTGGACTACTATTGATATTTGACAGAAGCAAGAGTAATTGCACAGAACATGTTACAAACAAAAGGTTATGCTCAATAAGAACCCATTTTGGTTCATTTTGCTCAGGACAGGATCAGCTACATCAAGAGTCATGTGATTTTAGTGCTGCTGGCATGTTGTTATTTGGTTGTTAAGAAAGAACTCTATGTGAGTTAATTAATACCTGATCAGTCCAAAAGGAAAAGGATAACAAACTTGCTATAATATTCTAATTTTATAAAATGTTACATTTATTTCTTTCTGTTATTGCTAATTCCCATAAATACATAACTGATGTAACAATAGCACCACTTCTTGATAAACAAGTTTGTTATATGAGTCATAACAATATCAATCAATGTTTAATGTTTTAAAAGAAAGTCATTCTGAAGAGGAATGGAAAATAAAATACATTTATATGATTTTTATTATCTAAATATTCATTTAATTTATTTCCTTGAGGAACTGTTCAATTTACTTACATGGAAACACATAAATAGTCTGATAAAATAAATATAATATTCTGCTAAAGACGAATTTAGAAACACATTCATTGTCACAAAACAGAAACATATTTTGCACAATAAAAAATACTGAATTTTGTGTCCTCTTAATGTGCCTTTGTTGTTGTAGTTGTTATGTGCCATCTAGTCAGACCCAACTCATAGTAATCCCTCCTTGGGTTTCCGAGGCAGTATCACTATGGAAGTAGATTGCCCCATCTTCCTTCTGAGGAGTGGCTAGTGGGTTTGAACCGCCAGCCTTCTGGTTAGCAGTCAAGTATCTTAGCCACTATGCTACCAGAGCTGCTTTAATGTGCCTAAGAACTCATTTATTAGCATATGTAGGGTAATATCAAGCACTATATCCCACAGACAATGAAAAATGAAACTCACTTGATATATAAATTAACACATTTCATGTTAAATAATAATATTTCCAGTACTTTTTAGATGTTTGCTATGTTGTTGTTGTTGTTAGGTGCCATTGAGTCATCTCTGACTCATAGCAACTGTATCCACAAGAGAATGAAACACTGCCTGCTCCTGTGCCAGCTCCGTGATCCCTGCTATACTTGAGCCCATCGTCACACCCACTGTGTCAATCCATCCCATTGAGGGCCTTCCCCTCTTTCATCGACCCTCCACCTTACCAAGCATGACATCCTTCTCCAGAGAATGGTCCCTTCTGATAACATGACCAAAGTAGGTGAGACGAAGTCTGGCCATTATCGCCTCCAAGGAGATTCTGGCTGCAATTCCTCCAGGACAGATTTTTTAGTTCTTTTAGCAGTCCGTGGTAATTTCAGCATTCTTAGCCAGCACCACAACCCAAAAGCATCAACTCTTCTTTGGTCTTCCTTATTTATTGTCCAGCTCTCATATGCATATGAAGTAATTGAAAACACCATGGCTTGTGTCAGGCGTATCTTAGTTCTCAAGGAGACATTTTTGCTCTTCATCACTTGAAAGAAGTCCTTCACAGCTGATTTGTGCTGTACGTCATTTGATGTCCTGACTGCTGCTTTCATTGGCATCAATTGTAGAACCAAGCAATGTGAAGTCTTTGACAACTTCAATCTCTTCTCCACTTATCATCATGCTGCTTACAGGTCCAGGGTGAGGATTTTTCTTTTATTTATATTGAGATGTAATCTATACTGCAGACTATTCTTCAATCTTCATCAGTAAGTGCTTCAAGTCATCCTCACTTTCAGCAAGAAAAATTGTGTCATCTCCATATTGCAGGTTGTTAATGATTCTTCCTCCAATCCTGATGCCTTGTTCTTCTTCATATAGTCTAGCTTCTCAAATTATTTGCTCAGCATATAGATTGAATAAGTATGGTGATGGGATACAACCCTGATGCACTCTCTTTTTGATTTTAAACCATGCAGTGTTCCCTTGTTCTGTTCAAAAGACAGCCTCCATGTCTATATACAGGTTCCTCATGAGTACAGTTAAGTGTTCTGGAATTCCCATTCTTCTCAATGTTATCCACAATTTGTTATGATCCACACAATCAAATGCTTCTGCATTATTATTTTATTGACTTCTGCATACTCAATAAAACATAAGTAAACAGCTTTCTGGTATTCTTCACTTTGAGCCAATATCCCTCTGACATCAGCAATGACATTCCTCATTCCATATCCTCTTCTGAATCCAGCTTGCATTTCTGGAAGTTTTCTGTCAATATACTGCTGCAACTGTTTTTGAATTATATTCAGTACAATTTTACTTGCATGCAATATTAATGATATTGTTGGATAATTTCCACATTCTGTGGGATCCCTTTTCTTTGGAATGGGTACAAACATGAATCTCTTCCAGTCAGTTGGCCAGGTAGCTGTCTTCCAAATCTGTTGGCACAGCCAAGCGAGTGCCTCCAGCGAGTCATCCATTTGTTGAAACATCTCAATGGGTATTCCATCAATTCCTGGAGCCTTGTTCTTCACCAATTCCTTCAATGCAGCTCAATTTCTTCTTTCAGTACCATCGGTTCTTGATCATATGCCATCTCTTGAAATGGATGAACATCAAGAGTTCTTTTTGGTACAGTGACTCTGTGTATTCCTTCCATTTTCAGTTGAGGTTACCTGTGTCATTCAATATTTTGCCCATAGAATCTTTCAATATTGCAACTTGAGGCTTAAATTGTTTCCTCCATTCTTTCAGCTTGAGAAATGCTGAGTGTGTTCTTCCCTTTTGGTTTTCTAATTCCAGGTCTTTGCACATTTTATTATAGCAATTGGCTTTGTCTACTCGAGCTGCTCTTTGAAATCTTCCATTCAGCTCTTTTATCTCATCATTTCTACCATTTGCTTTAGCTATTCTTCACTCAAGGGCAAGTATCAGAGTCTCTTCTGTCATTCATTTTGATCTTTTCTTTCTTTTTTATATTTTTAATGACCTCTTGTTTTCTTCATGGATGATGCTTTTGATGTCATCCCACAATTCTTTTGGTTTTCAGTCATTGGTGTTCAATGCATCAAATCTATTCCTTAGATGGTCTCTAAATTCAGGAGAGATAGTATCAAGATCATATTTTGGCTCTTGTGGACTTGTTTTAATTGTCTTCAACTTTGAACTTGCATATGAGCAGTTGATGGGCCATTTCACAATCAGCTCTTTGCCTTGTTTTGGCTGAAGATATTGAGCTTTTCCATCTCCTCTTGCCACAGATATAGTCCTTCTGATCCCTGTGTGCTCCATCTGGAGAAGTCCACATGCATAGCTGCTGTTTGTAATGTTAAAAAAGGTATTTACAATGAGTAAGTTATTGGTCTTGTAAAATTCTATCATGCGATCTCCAGCATTATTTTTGTCACCAAGGTCAAATTTTCCAACTACCGGTGATTCTTTTTTGTTTCCGACTTTTGTATTCCAGTCATCAGTGATAATTAACACATCTTGATTGCATATTCAGTCAATTTCAGATGCAGAAGTTGATAAAAATCTTCAATTTCCTCATCTTTGGCTTTGGTGGTTTGTGTTTAAATTGGTATAATAGTAGTATTAATTGGTCTTCTTTATAGACTTAAGGATATTATCCTAATCACTGACAGCATTGTACTTCAGGACAGATCTTAAAACATCTTTTGAGATGATGAATATCATGCCATTCCTCTTTAAAATGTCATTCCTGGCATAGTAGATCACATGGTTGGCTGATTCAAATGGCCAAAATCAGTCCATTTCAGCTCACTAGTGCCTAGGATATCAATCTTTATGCATTCCATTTCATTTTTTGACAACTTCCAATTATCTTAGATTCATACTTTGTATATTCCGTGTTCTGATTATTAATGGATGTTTGCAGCTGTTTCTCCTCAATTTGAGTCATGCCACATCAGCAAATGGAGATCCCTAATGCTTTACTTTATCCATATCATTAAAGTTGATTCTACTCTGATGAGGCAGCTCTTTCCCATTGAGTGCCTTCTGACTTAAGAGGCTCGTCTTCCTGCACTGTATTGAACAGTGTTTCTGGGCTTTTTACAAAGTTACCCAGTAATATATCAGACAGTGTTTCTCTGCTATTCATAAGCTTTTCCCTGGCCAATTCTTCTTTCTTCCTAGCCTGTCTCCGTCTATAAGTTGTGTTGAAATCTGTGCACCATGTGCAAACACACTGGTGTTTGAAACACTGGTGGCACAGCCTTAAGCCTCAGAGCAATGTGTAAGCCACCACAGTATAATGAACTGACAGACAAGTTCATCTCTCTTAGCTGTTTGAAACCTCTCTGCCCTCCCCTTACCTGGATCCTGCCATTTTGTCATCCCTGGTGTTCCTTCCCTTTGCTGCCTCTGGGATGGGGCCTGTCTCCCTCCCCTTCCCTGGATCCTGTGGCTTTTGTCATCCCCAGGTTACCCCTCCCTTCCCTGACTCTTAGGTGGAACCTGTTAGTATTATATTATTACCCATGTTACTATTATAGAAAATGTATGCTAGGTTGCTTCCACATGTACGTCAAGCATATTTTAAAGTTAAAGTTATAAATGTTATTGTTTATAAAATTAAGGACACTATTCTGTATGAAATTTCTATGTTGTTGTTGTTGTTGTTATGTGCCGTTGACCCAACTCATAGTGACCGCTCCTTGGGTTTCCGAGGCAGTATTACTACAGAAGTAGATTGCCCCATCTTTCTTCCAAAGAGTGGCTGGTGGGTTTGAACCACCAGCCTTCTGGTTAGCAGTCAAGTGCTTTAGGCACTATGCTACCAGAGCTCCCTAAAAAGTAACTTGACTGAATTCATGGCAACAGTCAATTTATTAGAGTTCCCTCTCTTTTGCATGTCATCTGGGAATGGAATTTCCATTGGTTATTTACCAGGACATGTGCAAGAACATACCCTTGTGTTTATATCATGGCAAAGAACACTGCTGTCCTTCCTGGCTAGAGTCACTGGACCAGCAGACTTGGATGTACAGGATAGTTCTCTCAAAATTGATCAGAGACCTGTTATCTGTTAATATAATCTATCCCTCCCCAGTTTCATTCATGTTGGATCCAGTTGCATATTGGGTGAATATAGCAAGTTAAACTTGACAGCCCACCTCCTTCTCACTTATTAGAAAGAAATAATATACTCCCAAGAGACCCACCAACAAAAAGAGTTTCAATTACTCTGAAGGGGACCACAGGAGACAGACATCAATGAAGGTGTTAAAGTGGTAGGGGTTTCATAGCTTAAGCAACCCTTGCATGTGGGCACCTCATGACCCTGCTGTATTTCCAGCCAGCTTATTCTCATGCGTTGGAGCTGGTATCAATTCATTTAGTGCCCTGACAATTCCCCTTCACTGCAGCACTTACTTTTCCTTTTGTCTTCTTGGCATCTGAGTCTTTGCTTTGGACAACTGGTGTCCCTGTTTTGTTGATGTCCTAAGTTTGTGCTTACCTTGCTTATTGGGTGATCTGTCCCTGTCTCTGATGTGGCCTATGCACAATAGAGTGAAATACTGCCCAGTCCTGTGCCATTGGTTGATTTTTGGAAGTAAATCACCAGGTTTTCTTCTTAGCCCATCTTAGTCTGGAATCTCCATCGAAACCTGTTTAGCATTATGGCAATATGCAAGCCTCCACTGACAGATGGGAGGTGATTGCATGTGAAGTTATATTGACCAGGAATTGAACCTGAGTCTCTTTCATGAGAGGTGAGTATTTTGCCACTGAATCACCAGTGGGTCATAAAAAGTGACAATTAGCAATCAATGTCATGAAACAAAATGTGTATGAACTGTTGCATGGAAAATGAATTTGCTCTGTAAATTTTCATCCAAATCACAATTTAAAAAAAAAAGGAGGATTAAAAGTAATATAAAGTATCTGGCATGTGATATGTTTTGAGAAATGAATACTGTTTTATTTACTAAATCATTTACCCCTTACTGATTAAAATAAGTTTGTTCTATTTAGGGGGTATTTTTCCGTATTGATGTGCCCTGTGTTTATATGTGTATGTGTACATGTATTTTAACTTATCATACCTTATGTTATTGGCATTCTACTTCTCAGCAGGAAATCATAGTAGAAGCAAATCTGAATAATATAACAATTTAACATGTGAAAGACAGCTTCATAACTATTGTCAATCTTAGAGATATACCCAGGGTGTAATACACTGAGGCTTCTGGTTCCTTGTAAGTCTATCACTCTAAGAATCCCCTGCAATTCAGATTGGTATTTTAAATACTTGACTGTTTTCAGTATAGCAAGGACAGTTGATTGATCATCCTCATTACTTATTGTTGTTACCTAAACTTGTCACCTTCCTCCTGCCATTCACAGAAAGAGTAAGACCTCAGGCATGGGCCTAAAGAAGAATGAACACACACAAATTCAACTGTAGGTGGAAACTGAAGGCTTAGATTCCAATGTTACTTTCTTTTCTCTTCTGATGCCGTGAAGTCTTGCTTGAGTGTCAGTGAAACAGAAAAGCTCTCAATTGTAACATTTTCAACTTTTGAAGCTGCAATTGAATTCCATCTACCAGAGCATTAGTTATAATTCATAGGAGAGCTGTATAGTAAGATCATTTATTTTCTCTAGTAAGGTTCATAACAAATGTGCTTGCATAATTGTGGAGCATCTTGATTCTTTGGAAAATGTTTGAGAATCACCAATTAGCTTAGAAACATTAGTCATATTTTAGTAATAATCACCCTAAGAGATAAGTATACTCTGATCCATATGTGAGTCACTGACTTTCTCTATCCAACAAGCAAGAACAACTATGAGTCCCTGTCTGTTTCCTTGTGAATCATCTTACAATGAAGTAAGTGCTGGTTATAAAGGACTGCACCACTCAAGAATCCTCCACCCATTGTTATTAACTTTATGTACACAGGTTTTCATAAATTTTTAACTCTGTCAGTATTCTAATTCCAATCATATTATTATTATTAAAGTTCTCATATTTTTTCTGTGCATTTTTCCTTAGTTTGTTTACTGTTCAAGAATGAACACATTTATTCATATGAGTTCTACAAATGTGTATTAGATCTTTTAAAAAAATATTTCAAACTGTGTTTAACAATATAGATATTACAAATAAATGAATATATTTTAAATTTTAAAAAACAAAATGTTATCTATGAATGTTGGAAAGATCCAGAAGGAGATGAGAAAAGATTTGTGGAGTTTGTAAACTTTTGTTTAATCTCCTAGTATTATATAGTTTCCTATGCCTGTTGTTTGTTGATAAGCATACTACTCAGAATGATAATAATAATAATACCAATTGCAATTGAGTCAGTTTCAACTTAGAGCAATCTCATGCATGTCATAGTACAACTGTGCTGCATAAGATTTCCAGTGGCTCATTTTTCAGAAGTAGCCTACCAGACCTTTCTTCTGAGTTGGCTCTGGGTGAATTCAACCCTCCAACCTCTGGTTAGCAACTGAGCACATTAACCATTTGTACTGCCCAGAGACTCCAATAATAGTAGCTGAGATTTATTGTGTCTTTTCTATGTTCCATGAATTGCCACTCTTTTACATTACTATGTTGTTTAATGTTCCCAACAAATCTATGAAATAGTTCATTTTCAGCCTCAGTTAACAGATGGGGAAACTAATTTGTAGAGAAATTCACTAACTTGTTAAAGGTCATACAGTTAAAGAGTTGTAGAGCCCAGATTCCAGCTCCCTAATACCAGAGTCTGTTCTCCAGATAATTATGCTGTGGCACAATAAATACAAATGTAAATAAAACACATTAGTTGTGGAAAAGCCACACACATAAATATTAAATAATGACAAGGAAAAAGTATAGGAGCTATCAAAAAGCAGGTGTCAAAAGAATAGTAGAGTCAATAAACATGGTGGGCAAGATGAGAGCAAATGAGAGAGGCCTGGGAATCTTTATGGCTTTAGAAATCTTGAATTGGCTATAGAAGGATACACTTTGAAAAGGCCAAGAAGAGTATGGAGGACCCTCGAGGCAATGAGAGAAAAAGGGAGTGGGTGTGGGAATGTACATAAGCATGGGGAAAAGTGAGTCAACCAGTTTAATGGGAGAAAAGGAGATGGGAGGATAAGGTAAGACTAGGTCAGGGTCAGTGTGGCAAAGATCTTTAATGTCAGGGCATTTGCATTAGCCAATGGGAAGAGTACATGGACCTGTGAAGAAGCTTTCTCATGTCTTTGAAAGAGCAAAGGCTCAGAATTAAAAGTATCTAAACTCAATCCAATATACTAGGTGTGATCTCAGACAAATTAATCTTTCTACTTCCATTTCTGTAAAATGAAAATTAAAACCTAAATATTTACCTCGCAGTATTTGCAGGATTAGAGAAAATTTGCATACAACGTATAACAATGTGCTTGGCACGTGGTAGCTTGTCAATAAACAGCAGTTCTGGTGGCGTAGTGCCTAAGGCATTTGACTGCTAACCAGAAGGCTGTTGGTTCAAACCCACCATCCATTCCTTGGGAAGGAAGATTGGGCAATCTACTTCTGTAGAGATACTGCCTTGGAAACCCAAAGAAGGGTCAGTATGAGTCAAATCAACTAGAGGGCAGTGTGTTTATTCTTAACTTAAAGAGCCCTGGTGCCTCTTTGGTTAAATGTTTGGCGGCTAATCAAAAAATCAGCTGTTCAAATCCACCAGCTGCTCCCTGGAGATCTGCTCCCTTAAAGAAAATAACCTAGGAAACCCTATGGGGAAGTTCTACTCTGTCACATTGGAGTCACTATGAATTGAAATTAACTCAATGGCACACAACGTCTTTAACTTAGTTTTAATGTATTATATATAATGATGATACCATTGCTTATACTATTTAACTTAAGGGGCCAATACTCAATTGGATCTATAAGTCCTAGTGGGTATGTTAAAAATAAGTAAAATTGTTTTATAGCCATTCTTCATCATGTCTAGTGGGAAAATATGTGCACTTCACACTTACCCACCTTGCCTATCATTTCTGGCCACTCAGTGAACATTTGTAACCTGTGAAAGAAAGGAAAGCTTTGAAAACAAGACCAATTTCTTTTTTCAGTGATATACAATGTTGACAGAAATATACACCAGAGGACTTTAATGCAGCTTTTTTTTGGTTCCTGGCACACCTTCTTTAGTGCATCAGTAAGTGAAAAATGAGCACGGGAAACTCCTGACAGTAGAATAGGACCTCGGAGAGCCCTCGACTCAAAGCCAACGATTAGATTCTACTGTACAAACAGGGAAACGTCTATGAACTCCTCACCTTTGAAAGGTAAACACTGAGGAGGAAATACTCTTCCCACGTCCTTTGAAGCAGTTACCTTGTAAAAGGAAAAAGGGCTTCTTTAAAGAGTTCTTCATGCAGAGAAAAGAGGAAGTTCTTTGAAGTCTAGGGATAATTTCAGGTCACCATGAAACCAACCATGCCTCAATCTACAAGCTACACTGACCCTCTGGACCAAAACAATAGAAACACAACCAGGCCATTTTTTCAGCAGTGTGAACAAATACAGAAAGTACAAATCTCCAAGAAAGATACAAAAGCTGTAACCATCCAAGAGGCAGCTCTTTATACTCTGTCTCAGCTCCCTCTAACTCCTTGGCTAAAAGGTAAGAAAACTATATTGGAGAGTATAATAAATATTCCAAGGTTTTCCTTTTCTTTTAAAAAATATAATTTTATAATAGAAGAGATATACCTTTATGGATTTAATATACCCAGATAATGCAGTGTTTCTTTACTCTTAATTAATTTGGTACTCAAATCCAGGATCCAAGGGTTAAGTATCCCCCTGATTTAAACTTAAATATTAAATAGTTCCCTTGAAGGATCTCGAGGATGAGCTCTACAAAGATACTTAAAATTCTCAAGAGAATGGGCCACTTGGGAAGTATCTAGACCAAAGCCCAATAACTTGCACAGCTAACTCAATCCCTGATATTCTCTCTCCCTCAAAGACTCAAGCCACATTTCACCATCACCATTTTTCCACACAGTCACAGCAAAGAGAAAAGTGATTAAGCCACCTTAGGGGTCTAAGTATAGTTTAGATGATTTGCACCCGAACCTTTGAAATGGAAGTTTCAGAGAAATGGGATACCTTAACATTTTAATTTTGTTACACATAGTTATACAAGTAATGTTCTTGCTAGAAAGGATGAGTTTCATCTTGATAAAAAGGCGATATGTGTGGCTTCTTATTCCTCACCTGCCTCTAAATGTCTGTAACATAGCCAGTTGGTTTGGTTGGCATGGAGAAAAGGACATCTTTTTGCCAGATGGGTCAGACAGCTTTGACTCATGTTAAATAACTATCAAGATACAGTGTACCCCTAATCTTGCTAGGACTTTCTCAAAGTCAGAAGGATATAGATGAATCTGGGAAAATAGAAATAACTGAAATTATTTTTTGATCAGTTCATGAAGACCTAAGCTCTCGAGTTCAGGATAGGTCAAGTGTCCTCTCTGTTTAAAAAATACAAATACTTTAGGTAAATAATCCAATAGATATGCCATATGTTGCCTCAGTCTTGAGAAGTAAGAAAAATTTTCACAAAAATATTCTCAAAACTTTCTTCAATATTCATTATATCTTCATCATATGGACCATCTTTCTTATATCCTAAATCTAGGAGAAATACTCTAAAACATACATAACAAAAAATACAACTAATAACTTTAGATAGCAGATAGGACACATACAGGTCAGTACATCCTATTTCAAGAAGCAGTTCAGGTTACAGATATAAAGAAGTTCAGGAAGAATTTTTAAAAATTCAACAAATATTTTATAGTTGACTGTATACTAGATACTTACCTCTGTTCTTGTGGAAATTAAAGATTAGGAGTTTTGATGAAAATGTAGATGATCTATTCACAAAGGTTTACAAAAAGGCAAATTACAAGTATTCTATATATATTTTCTGAGCCTTTCAGAATGAAAAAGGGATTGGATTATGAGAAAGTTTCTCAAAATACTGACACTATGAAAAATGCAAAAACTCCTAAATGGAACAATGGTTACTACTTGACATCCTTTTAAGTCTGTTTTATCTCTTATATCCAATTTTATCCTTACAGTTGTGAATTCAAAATCTTTAGTTAACTTCTGACATTCATGTATTGCTTTGTCTCACTTTAACCTCATAGTACTTTGGGAATATTTATATTTTTATATACATTTTACTAATGAGAGAACTGAAACTCATAAAGTTTTCATAAATTTTTCTTAGCAAATTAGCTAAAAATTAATTAAACCAAACTTGAGTCCAGTCCATCTGAATGTAGATGCTGTAAGTTCTCCTTTATGTAATGCTATCCACTATCCAAACTGTCTCCAAGTTATAAGTAGATCATATTCTAATACTTTGTTATGAAATCTGAATTTAATCTCTAGAGAAACAAGGTTATTAATGGCAGTTAAGTTCCTGTCTATTTAAAGAAAGCCAATTTAACCCATAATATAACTGAATTATTGTAGACTTGTTAGACTGAATTCTGACATCTGAAAATAAGACACCTGTATTGACAGCCCTTCAAACTACCAAAGTTACTTGCATTTTTATAAAAGTTTCTTAGTATACCAGAATGAAGTTATCATTGATTCAATCAATGTAATATTTCAGAAGGAAATGGAAAACAGTGTACAAATAATATACTTCAGGGCAACAGAACAGACTTACCTACCTAGAAATCTGCCACTGAGCTCAATTTAACCTAAGACACTCCTGATAGTCATAGCTTCTTTTCATCCTCCACTTAAAAAAAATAATAATAATACATATCTAGCAAATCACACAAAATATAAATACACAACACAATAAATAATAAATTAAAAGCTAGGGTTCATGATCATTGAATCAAACAACAATGAAATACCATCTTGCCCCAGCACTAGCAGCAAAGTTCAACAAGACAGAAAATAAAAAATAGGTAAATAGATGGGTAGACAGGTGGATTGATCAGGTATGTCTAGGAAAAAGGTCATATTCCCATAACCACATATAAGGTTGGCAGATGGGATTTCTATATACATATTTTTATGTGTTTTAAGGGTGTCCAAATAAATAATAGTGCTAACAAGGGCCAGTTACGATAACATGGCCACAGCCAACCACCCTGAGGGAGTGAGCAGTTGGACCTAGGGGCTCAGGATGGTGGTTGCAAGGGACATCAAGCTCAACTGGCGTAACATACTACACAAAAGCATTGTTCTACATCCTACTGTGGTGAGTAATGACTGGGGTCTTAAAAGCTTCCAAGTGGCCATGTAGATGCAACAATGGGTCTCTCTTCATCCGAAGCAAAGAAGAACTAAGAAAACCAAAGATGCATGGAAACAATTAGCCCAAGGGACTAGTAGACCATGTGATCCTCAGCCTATATGACCATGAGACCAAAGGAACTAGATAATGCCTGGCTATCACTGTCAACCCCTCAGAAACGGATCAGTGCAGGAGATCTTGGATAAAGTGGAAGAACATTGTTCTTTGAGAACAAAACTCAAAACCATTAAAAAAAAAAAAAAAAAAAAAAAAGCCCAGTTTTACTGGTCTGATAGAGCCTGGTAAGACCCCTTAGACTATGGTCCCTAGTTACCCCTCAGGTCTGGAACTGAACTGACTCCTGTGGTTTCCAGCCAAACAATAGAAAGGCATATGAGGTGAACATTTACATCAGGTAGATACACTCCTTAGAATGATCAACTGTGGGAGAACAGAAGGGCAGTGTTTAGACAGAGAGATATATCAAGGGGCAGGAAAGCATAAGAGAGAAGGAAGGACACATGGAAGAGGTAACTACAGGGAGAAAGTGGGAAGAGAGCTGTTACATTGTGGGAAATTGCAGTCAATGTCATGAGACAAAATATGTATGAATTTCTGTATGGAAAATAAATTTGCTTTGTAAACTGACCTAAACCACACACACACAAAAAAAAGCTGCCCTTCTGTACCTCCCACACACACATACCCTAATTGTTGCCCAAAGGAAACCAATTCTGACTATCGATAGTCCCTAATATTAGACAGTGATAGGGTTCTATTCCTACAACTCCAGCATTAGTTGATTCTGACATAAGTTGAATCCATCTTTTTATTTATTTGTTGCCTTTATTGTCAGTGTTTATATAATTCCAATCTTTGTCTTTTGGACTTGGCACAAGAATGGTGTTGTTGTTGTTGCTAGGTGCCACTGAATAGTGTCCAACTCATAGTAACCTCATGCACAGCAGAACAAAACCCTGCCTGGTCCCACACCAGCTCCATGATCCTTGCTATACTTGAGCCCATCATTGCAGCCACTGTGTCCATTGACCTCATTGAGGGCCTTCCCCTCTTTCATCGACCCTCCACCTTACCAAGCATGACATCCTTCTCCATGGAATGGTCCCTTCTAACAATATGACCAAAGTAGGTGGGATGACATCTGGCCATTCTCACTTCCAAGGAGCATTCCAGCTGCACTTCCTCCAGGACAGATCTGTTAGTTCTTTTAGCAGTCCATGATACATTCACCATTCTTCACCAGCACCACAACACAAAAGCATCAATTCTTCTTCGGTCTTCCTTATTCATTGTCAAGCTTTCACACGCATATGAGGTGATTGAGAATATCATGGCTATGGCTTGTGTCAGACACACCTTAGTCCTCAAGGAGACATCCTTGCTCCTCAGGACTTGAAAGAAGTCCCTTGCAGCCAACTTTCCCGGTGCTATACGTCATCTAATGTCCTGAATGTTGCTTCCATTGGCATCGATTATAGAACCAACCAATGTGAAGTCTTTGACAATTTCAATCTTTTCTCCATTTATCGTGATGCTGTTTATAGGTCCAGTTGTGAGGATTTTTGTTTTCTTTATTTTGAGATGTAATCCATACTGCAGACTATATTCTTCAATCTTCATCAGTAAGTGCCTCAAGCCATCCTCACTTTCAGCAAGCAAAGTTGTGTCATCAGTGTATTGTAGGTTGTCAATGATTATTCCTCCAATCTTGATGCACGTTCTTCTTCACATAGTCCAGCTTCTTGGATTATTTGCTTGGCATACAGATTGAATAAGTATGGGGAAAGAATACAACCCTGACATATTTCTTTCTTGATTTTAAACAATGCAATGTTCCCTTGTTCTGTTCAAATAGACTCCTGGTCAATGTACAGGTTCCTCATGAGCACAATCAAGTGTTTAGGAATTCCCGTTCTTCCCAATATCATTCACAATTTATTATGATCTAGACAATCGAATGCCTTTATGTAGCCAATAAAACACAAGTAAACATCTTTCTGGTATTCTTTGCTTTGAGCCAGGATCCATCTGACAGCGCCTATGATATATCTTGTTCCATGTCCTCTTCTGAATCCACCTTGCACCTCAGGAAATTCTCTGTCAATATATTGCTGCAACCGTTTTTAAATTATCTTCAGTAAGATCTTCCTCACTGCCATGGAGTTGGATCCAACTCATAGTGACCCCTCCTTGGGTTTCCAAGGCAGTATCATTACAGAAGTAGATTGCCCAATCTTCCTTCCAAGGAGTGACTGCTGGGTTTGAACCACCAGCCTTCTGGTTAAGAGTTAAATGCCTTAGGCACTACACCACCAGAGCTCGATTGCTAACCAGAAGGCTGGTGGTTCAAACCCACCAGCCACTCCTTGGAAGGAAGGTTGGGCAATCTACTTCCATAGTGATACTGCCTTGGCAACTCAAGGAGTGGTTGCTATAAGTTGGGGCTGACTCAACGGCACACAACAACAAGATCTTACTTGCCTGTGATATTAATGTATTGTTTAATAATTTCCACATTCTGGGGGATCACCTCTTTTTGGAATGGGTACAAATATGGATCTCTTCTAGTCAGTTGGCCAGGTAGCTGTTTTCCAAATCTCTTGGCATAGCCAATTGAGTGCCTCCAGTGTGGCATCTGTTTGTTGAAATATCTCTATGGGTATTCTGTTAATTCTGAGAGCCTTGTTCTTCACAAATTCCTTCAGTGCAGCTTTGACTTCTTCCTTGGTTCCATTGGTTCTTGATCATATGCCACCTCCTGAAA
>NW_006921615.1:14043271-14050105 GCF_000298275.1 Orycteropus afer afer
TGGACTTGTTTTAATTGTCTTTAACTTCAAGTTGAACTTGCATATGAGCAGTTGATGGTCTCTTCCACAATCATCTCCTGGCCTGGTTTTGGCTGAAGATACTGAGTTTTTCCATCTCCTCTTCCCACAGATGTAGTCAATCTGATTTCTGTTTATTCCATCTGGCGAAGTCCATGTGTATAGTTGTCATTTGTGTTTTTGAAAAAAGGTATTTGCAAGGGATAAGTCAGTCTAACAAAATTCTATCATGCGATTCCAAGCATCATTTCTATCACCAAGGCCAAATTTTCCAACTACTGGTGATTCTTCTTTGTTTCCAACTTTTGCATTCCAGTCACCAGTGATAATTAACATGTTCTGATTGTATGTTTGGTCAATTTTAGACTGTAGAAGCTGATAAAAATCTTCAATTTCCTCATCTTTGGCTTTGATAGTTGGTGCATAAATTTGCATAATGTCATATAAACGGGTCTTCCTTGTAGGCGTATGGATATTATCCTATCACTGACAACATTGTACTTCAGGGAAGATCTTGAAACATCCTTTGTGATGATGAACATGCCATTCCTCTTCAAATTGTCATTCCTGGCATTGTCATTCCTGGTCTGATTCAAAATGGCCCAAACCAGTCCATTTCTGCTCACTAATTCCTAGGATATCAATCCTTATGCATTTCATTTCGTTCAACTTCCAATTTTCCTAGATTCATGCTTCGTACATTCCATGTTCCAATTATTAATGGATGTTTGCAGCTATTTCTCCTCAATTTGCATCATGCCATGTCAGCAAATGGAGGTCTTGAAAGCTTTACCTTATCCATATCATTAAGGCTGGTTCTACTCTGATGATGCAGCTCTTTCCTGGTCCTATTTTGAGAGCCTTCCAACCTAAGTGGCTTATCCTCCTACACTATATCAGACAATGTTTCCAGACTATTCATAAAGTTGCACAGTAATGTATCAGACAGTGTTTCTCTGTTATTCATAAGGTTTTCTCTGCCAATTCTTTGAGAAGTGAATGGCCTCCTCCTTCCTAGTCTGTCTCAGTCTGTAAGCTATTGAAACCTGTGTACCATGTGCAGCCCTGCTGGGTTTGAGACACCGGTGGCACAGCCTCAAACCTCACAGCAACATGCAACCACAGTAGGACAAATTGATGAGACAAGTTTGTCTTTCTTAGCTGTTCATGAGAATGGTAATACCAGCAAATTATGTGCTGAAATACTGTACATAGTACTTATTAATAACTATAAGATTTACAGAAGAAAAGAATGGTCATAACTGAAGGTTCATTATAACTTGAATAAGTCATAAGACTACCTTTACTTTATACTAATAACTTTCTTGCTTTTCTTTAGTTTTGCTACCAATGGATTCATCCCTAAACTCTTTAATATAGTTTTGCCTATTTTTGTTAAATTGTCTATGAATAGAATTATATAATTAGTATTATTTAGAGTTCACTCCTTTCATTCAACATTACCTTAGTAACATTCAACTGTGCTTTTGAGCAGAGCTTTAATTTGTCATTACTACATAAACTCCACTAGACCTTTTTTTTTTAAGTTTATTACAGTGTGGTTGTTTGCAGTTTTTAACAAATAAAAATAATGCTGAAATAATCATTCTAGTATATAATGTTTACAGTCATTATGGTTTACCATTTTACATTCCAACCACCAGTGTATGAGAGCTCCAGTTTCTCCATATCCACACCAGTCTTTTTAATTTTAGTCCACACATGTGGTTGCCATGAGTTGGCACTGCCCTGAGTTGGAATCTCCTTGAACCAACTAACGACATAAGTGTATGCTGTTGTCATGTGCCATCTAGTCAATTTCAATACATAAAGACCTGTAGGACAGAACTGTCCCAGGAAAGGAGATCTCCAAGTCTTTCTCACTGAGCCACTAATGGATTCAGATGCAAACTATTCAGTTAGTAATTGAGCATTTATCTATTATGCCACCACAGCTTAATAAGAGTATAGTTGCCTCATTGAGGTTTTAATTTGAATTCCCTACTAATTAATGACTTGGAGCATCTTTTTATGTCATAATATCCCATAATAGTAGAGGGCTAGCAAAAAAGGGCAAGAGTCTCCACAAGATTGATTGACACAGTGGTTGTAACGATGGGCTCAAGTGTAGCAAGGATTGTAAGGTTGGCATAAGACCAGGCAGTGTTTCATTCTGTTGTACATGGGATCACTATGAGTCAGAGTGGACTCAAGAGCACATAACAACAACAACAATATCCCATCTGTAGATCTTCTTTAACAAAGTGTCTATTTAAATAATTTGCCTTAAAAAAATCAGATTGCTTGTTTTCTTATTATTAAATTTTGAAACTTATTTATTCTGAACACAAGTCCTTTATTTGATAGGTGATTTGAAAATCCTTTCATTCTGTTTATCATATTTTCATTCTCTTAATACTCACTGCCATTGAGTTGATTACAACTCACAGCAATCACCTTTGGGTTTTCCGACACAGTAGATCTTTAAAGAAGTAGATTGCCCAGGCTTCCTTCCGTAGAGTGGCTAGTGGGTTTGAAACACCAACCTTCTGTTTAGCAGTCAAATGCCTTAGGCACTATGCCACCAGAGTTTCTTATTCTCTTACTGTTGTTGTTGTTGTTATGTGCCTTTGAGTCAGACCCAACTCATAGGGACCCCTCCTTGAGTTTCCAAGGTGATAACACTACAGAAGTAGATTGCCCAACCTTCCTTCTGAGGAGTGTCTGGTGGATTTGAACTGCCAGCCTTCCGGTTAGCAGTCAAGTGCCTTGGGCAGTATGCTACCAGAGCTCCTGTATTCTCTTAATAATGTCTTTCAAAAGGCAAGAGGATTTAATGTGAAGAAATACAACTTATACTTTATTTCTTTTATGAATCCTGCTTTTGGGATTGTAGCTAAGAAATCGTGGCCTAATCTTAAGTAACAAAGATTTTGTCCTATGTTTTCTTCTAGAATTTTTGTTGTTTTACTTTTTACCTTTAGGTCTATGATCATTTCCAGTTAATTTTTGTATGTAATACGAGATGTGAACCAGTTTGTTTACATATGGATAGCCAATTATTCAAGCACCATTTGTTCAAAAGTTTATGTTTTTGTCTACTGACTTGACTTTACAATATTGTTAAAAATCAATTATCCATAGATATGAAGCTGTATTTCTGGACTATCTGATCTGTTCCATTTATCTGCTTATCTATACGTATGCCAATACAGGGAGCTCTGGTGACATAGTGCCTAAAGCATTTGACTGCTAACCAGAAGGTTTGCAGTTTCAAACCCACCAGCCACTCCTCAGAAGGAAGACTGGGTAATCTACTTCCATAAAGATACCACCGCAGAAACCCAAATACACTGCCTTGATTACTATAGCTTTATATAAGTCTTGAAATTAGGTATTGTTAGTCCTTCAATTTAGTTTTTTTTCTATTTTGGCTATCTAGCATTTCTATATGAATTTTGAATCAGTTTGTTAATTTCTACTCCCACCATACTCCCCCCCCAAAAAAAAAGTCTTATAGTTACTACAATTAAAAAAAAAAAAAAGACCAGCTCAGACTTGGATTGAAATAGCATTGAATCTATAATTTGGAAAGAGTTAACATCATACTAATATTGTCTTTTCAGCCATGAAAATACTTCTCTTCATTTATGTAGATCTTAAATTTCTTTCAACAATCTTTTTCAGTTTTCCAAACCCCTAAATATTTAATATTTTCAGTGTTATTGTAAACAGTAGTTTTCAATCATTACTATGGCAGTGGGAACTAAGAACACTGGCAAACTAAGCTTGTGGTTAGTAGTGAGCAATCATTGGAATATAAGGGTCATTTATAATCTGAGTACATATTGTTTGGAATCTGCCAAATAATTGAAACTAGAGATACTTCTTACCTCATCTTTAATTTAAATACAAGCAAATAAATGAATTCTACCTGAAATATTGCTCTATCTGATCTCCTATTAATTCTTCTGAGAGAGAGACTTAATTTGGCCCTCATCTAAATTACTTATATTATAAATTAATTGTTTTGTGTCTATAACTTCTAACTCCATGAGCTGCTTGCAAAGTACTTTAGAAAAGGGATTATATCCTAAATTTCATTTTGTCTCCTTTGTCCCTCTCCATGATACTTAGACCATCTGTGTTATAAAAATGTTAGATAAAGAAAAAAATCAGCTGAGTGAGATTTGAATTTCTTTTTTTACACTCAAGAAACCCGAAAAATGTGTTGGTATTCAAAATCTTCATGTCTGCCACTGCCTTACTGTCTGTTGTTGTTGTTGTTCTTATGTGCTGTCGAATTGGACCCGACTCATAGGGACCCCTCCTTGGGATTCCAAGGCAGTATCACTACAAAAGTAGATTGCCCAACCTTCTTTCTGAGAAGTGGCTGGTGGGTTTGAACTGTCAGCCTTCTGGCTAGCAGACAAGTGCCTTAGGCACTATGCTACCAGACTCTCTAGCTTTATCTATCCCATTCCTGCTTCAGCAGTGCTTGAACAGAAAGTCTACACTCTAGCCCTACCCAAGTCCATGTTATCTCCAAACTCACTTCACATTCACTGTTGTACCTTCATAAATTTTATTTCTTTTGTTTAGAATGTCCTCTTCTTTTCCCCTTTTTCTACCCTGTCTCCTCATCACTTTCCCTATCTAACTCCTGCTAATTCCCATGAGAACTCAGTTTAGACATCACATTCTCTGGGAAGGTCTTTCTTTCCTTTCAAAAGAAGTAAATTCCCGGTCTATGTGTTCCCTCTTATTCACCCCTAATATAGTGCTTTCAGCACTGTTTTATAACCATCTGTATATTTGTATTTCCAATATTTGAAAATTAGTTTCTCAAAACTCTTATTAATTATTTATCAATTTATTGTATTTCCAGCTCCTGAACTATCAATAAATGTTGAGTAAGTGACCACATAGAGGGATCCAGACAATTAATGAATACAGGCTGAAATAACAGTCAACTATTGAAAATTACTCAAAAGGCAGGTTATGATAATATGCAAATTAATGCTAAAGCATATGTTGTCACAGCTCAATCAACTTTGATTTTTCAAAGTATGAACTCTGGCATGTTTGGGGGAAATTCTTAAAGAGAAAAAGGCAAAGGCAACATCTATTTTCAAAAGAAGGAAAAACAAATATTGGTCAGCCTAAAACACAGTGCCAGGGAAGTTACTAAGATAAATCATCAAAATGATCAATTTGCAATCACCTAGAAAAACATAACAGACTGGGTAGCAACCAACATGGCTTTTAGAGGAACAAATCATGCCAGACCAATTTAATTTCCTTCTATGATAGAGTGACAGGCCTTGTAGATAAAAAGGATGCAATAGATGTAATCTCTCTGGACTTCTGTAAGCCTTTGATTCTGTCCTACCTGACATTCTCATCAACAAACTGGGGAGATCTAATCTAAACATACAACTATTCAGTGGGTGCACAGTCGACTGGACAGAGGCATCCAGAAAGCAGTTGTCAAAGGCTTAACATTAACTCAGAAGAACATTACTGGCAATAAGCCTTGTTGTGGAGCCTAGGATCATTTGATATTCTACAGGAAAATGAAAGGTGAAATTATAAATATAGGCATACATGCATTAAAGGGAATGTTTACATGGAAGCAGCTACTAATCTGGAGTCAAAAGAGTGTTTCTGCATAGAATTACTTGGTATGAAACAAATGAATCAGCAAACAAGTAAATACTTTCTGAGTGACCTTATCGTCATACTAGAAAAGATGATTTCACATATAAATTACAGTCTCAAGTCTATAATAGCAACCCCAGAATTGTTATAACCCCATCACCACTACTACCACCACTGCTTGTACTATATTTTTGAGTGACATCCCCTCTCTCTCTCTCTCCTAATCAATACAATGCATCTGCTTCTATAATCTCTTTGTTCTGTGCCACCATGGACTGCCTGATCCATCTTTTAATACTCCTTTTCCTAGTTCTCTCAATTGTCCAAATGATCATTATAGCTTATCTTCCCTGCTCCTGATCTGTCTCATTGCCCCTACTTTTATTCATAATATCTGACCATCTATTGCCCATATTTTCTTTCCCTGTTCAATATCCTGAAGTACAGGTAGCTCGGATAGAGTGAATGGAAACTCAAAATAATAAAGAATTTTGGAAATAAAGGTTAAAGATAGGATAGACCAGTGCTCATCCAAGAAGTTGATCATCTAGGAGGTTGTTTGGTTTGTTGCTTTTTTTTTTTTTTTTTTAAATACAGTTTCAGTAGATTTGGGAATAAGGCCTGGAAAGTGATAGAAAATAGAGTGGGTTTGATGGAATGAAAAACTAAAAAGGATAAGCAGAAAATAGAATAACAGTATAAGTCAAGTTTGGAGATTCAGGCAATGGCTGAAAGATAAAGTACAAGAAGTCAAACCAGCAGGGTGGTTGATAAGGCACTGAATTTGAAATAAGATCTCCCACATTCTCTTTTTGACTTTAGGAAAGTCATTCAAATCCTGTGAGTCTAATTCCTCAATTGTAAAATATGATTATTAGGGTTATTACCTAACCAATGAACAATACATGAGGAACAAATGAAATTACACATACATAATTTGTTATATTGTTGTTGTTGTTGTGTGCCGTCGAGTCGGACCTGACTCAAAGCGACCCCTCCTTGGGTTTCCGAGGCAGCATCACTATGGAAGTAGATTGCTCCATCTTCTTTCTGAAGAGTGGCGTGGCTGGTGAGTTTGAACCGTCAGCCTTCTGGTTAGCAGTCAAGTGCCTTAGCCACTATGCTACCAGAGCTCCTATATATATATACATATAT
>NW_006921615.1:14050205-14065252 GCF_000298275.1 Orycteropus afer afer
GTATATATATATATATATACACACACACACACACACATATATACACACACATATATAATATATATACACATATGTGTGTGTATATACAGCTATGCACAACTTATGTCCACAATGCATTCTATGACATAAAGATATTATGTGATTTGAATGTTATACAAATACCTGTGCCTGTGGAGCCAGGGCTCCCTGTCTCATTGGCCAGGGGGCTGTTGTACAGCATGTGACCCTCCTAACTCCAGCTGCAGATGCCTTACATGAGTGTTTGGCTGGCTCCAGCCTGGTGGGCATCCTGGGCAACTCTCTGTGGACACCTCAGGTAATTTCTCTGGCATGTCCCACAAAGTTGTTGCCACCTTTTGTGTGAAGCCTGCTGCAGGGAAAATCAGCTCACAGTTGAGTACCTGAAGGAGGAGGGGACTGTGCAAAGCCCAGGGGGCTGAGGGAAACTGAGCCAGGGTTGAGGCACTTGGGGCACGTACTTTTACATTGGCATCGTATAGGACCACATTGGGCAAAATGTCAGCACCTGACCCTTCAAGTCATGAGAGTCTATGGGGATAGGTTTGGGAGTTTGGGCCTGGGCCTCCATCACTACAGATTAATTGGCTTCTGGCCTCTGACTTCAAGAGGAGGATCTGGTGTCCTGATTGTCAGACACCTGGCTGTCCTGGACCACAGACATATATGCAGGTAGATGTTGCTCTAATGACCATTAAGCAACATATGTTGTTATGTACCGTCAAGTTGGCTCCAACTCATAGCAACCCTATGTACAGTAGAATAAACACTGCCCAATCCTGTACTATCCTCACAATCCTTGCTATACCTGAGCCCAATTTTGTAGCCACTGTGTCAATCCAGCTCACTGAGGATCTTACCCTTTTTTCGTTGACCCTCCACTTTACCAAGCATGATCTCCTTCTCAGTCCCTTTTGACAATATGACCAAAGTAGGTGAGATGAAGTCTGGCCATTCTCACCTATAAGGAACATGCCAGCTCGACTTCTTCCAGGACAGATTTGTTCCTTACAGTATTCTTCACCAACACCACAACTCTAAAGGACCAACTCTTCTTCAGTCTTACTTATTCATTGTCTAACTTTCACATGAATATGAGGCAGTTGAGAATACTATCTATGGCTTGGGTCACACACACCTTAGTCTTCAAAGTGATATCTTTGCTCTTCAATACTTTAAAGAAGTCTTTTGCAGCAAATTTGCCCAGTGCAATATGCTGTCTGGTTTCTTGACTGCTGCTTCCACGGATATGAATTGTGGATCCAAATAATATGACATCTTTGACAACTCCAGTCTTTTCTCCATTTTTCGTAATGCTACTTATTGGTCAAGTTGTGAGGATTTTCATTTTATGTTGAGGTGTAATCCACACTGCAGACTGGAGTCTTTAATCTTCATCAGTAAATGCTTCAAGTCATCTTCACTTTCAGCAAGCAAGGTTGTATCATCTGTATATCGCAGGTTGTTAATGTATCTTCTTCCAATCTTGATGCCAAGTTCTTCTTCATGTAGTTCTGCTTCTCAGATTATTTGCTCAGCATTCAGACTGAGTAAGTTTGGTAAAAGGATACAACCCAGATACACACCCTTCCTGATTTTAAACCATGCAGTATTCCCTTGTTCTGTTTGAACAACAGTCTCTTGATTTATGTACAGGTTCCTCATGAGTACAGTTAAGTGTTCTGGAATGCCCATTCTTCTCAGTGTTATCTGTAATTTATGATCCATACGATCTATGTTTTTGCATAGCAATAAAACACAAGTAAACACCTTTCTTGTGTTCTGTGCTTTCCATTCCACCAAGATCCATCTGACATCAGCAATGATGTCCCTCATTCCACATCCTCTTCCAATGTGCTATTCATAAGATTTTCACTGGAATTTTTATTTATTTATTTATTTTGGTATATTGCCTTTTCCTTTACACTGCTGGTCTTTGAAATACCAGTGGCATAGCCTCCAGCCTCACAGCAACATGCAAGCCACCACAGTACAACAAACTGCCAGATGAGTGGTAGAAGTGACATGTACCTGTAGTTATGTGTACATATATCTATATATATATACACATAGGCATACCTGTGTATTGCACTTCACTTTCTCACACTTTGAAGATATTACATTTTTACCAACTGAAAATTTGTGGCAACCCTGGGTTGAGCAAGTCTATCATAGCTGTTTTTCCAATAGCACATGCCCACTTTGTGTCACATTTTGGTAATTCTCACAATATTTCAAACTTTTTCATAATACTGTTGCAGGCTTAATAGACTACAGTATATTATAAACATAACTTTTATATGTACTGGAAGACCAAAAAGAAAAAAATTGTGTGACTCATTTTATTGCAGTATTTGCTTTACTATGGTGGTCAGGAACCAAGCCTGCAATTATCTCCAAGGTTTGCCTCTGTGTGTGTGTATGTGTGTGTGTGTGTGTGCGCGCGCACCAAACCTGCTGCTATTGAGTCAATTCTGACTCACAGTGACCCTATAGGACACAGTAGAATTTCTTCCATAGGGTTTCCTAAGATCTGTCATCTTTATGGGAACAGATCACCAGGTCTTTTCTCAGAGTGGCTGATGGGTTTGAACCACCAACCTTTTAGTTAAAAGCCCAAGTGCTTAACTGTTGTGTCACCGGGGCTCTTTACATCATCATATTCAGCAGACAAAATCTAAGAACTAAGACTACTATCTGGATACACCCTACTAACTGCAACAATGGCAATAATATAAAAATCACTTTTTCCTCTCTGATCCAGATACTTCAGATGAAATGTTTTCAGGGAAGATATTATCCGTATAATTGCTTCACCACTCCAATTTGCCTATATAAATAGGGTGAGAGAAACCCAGCAAGCATGAGTAATATTTATTCTCCTTTTCTCAGTTTTTCCTGGCTGAAAAAATTCTCCACTATTTTTCTAAATCCAATGTACATACTCTGTCTCTCTACAGGTTAGTTTGAAGGGCATCTGCCCCCAAAATTCTGTTGAATGCATATAAATTGAGATGAATTTATCAAAATGTATTTTATTGAATTCAGTGACTCATTCTTCCTTTTTCCCTACCACCTCCCTTGCTTTTTTAACACCTTGTTTTAAAAAATAAAATAAAAAGAATGTTTACATATTCCCATAGTTAACAGAAGTATCCTCTTTGGTTCCAATATCACTCACAAGAACAACTCTTTGAAAACACAAGAAGGTAAAGAGGATCATCCTTTCCCTGGTATAAGGCATCCCGGAAACAAGGTTTCCAAGCTCTTGGGTATTAACTGATTTCCTAGGTAGTGTCCAAATCCTGTTCTCTGGCTGTCAGTCTGTCTGCATGAGAGGCTCTAGACCAATACTCAAAAAAGATGACTGTTCTTTGGGAGCCCAAGAGGCCTCCCAGCAGCTGTACTGCCACTATTTTTATGCAAACTCATGCACTAGAGATAAAGAGAGGCCTGCTCTGCTCTCCTGGGAGGGGAAAGAATCTTAACTCTAAAAAGCCCAATTAGATTAAATGTCCCTTCTGGAAAGAACAAACTAACAGCTAAATGGAATTTGTATTATGTAAAGAAGAGCAAGTTAGATTTTGTTTAAGATAACTGTGGGATTCATTTATAGGCCATTTACTTCATAGAAACAATTAAGCTAGACTCTAGCAGTAAATATCTTAGGTGGTGATAGAACATATGAAGTAAAATAGAAAATTGAGGTTTATCAAGAAAATACAAGCCAAAAACATATTTAAGCACTTTGTTCCAGACCACTGATAGATGTATTTCAGATGGCAAAATGGTAGAATAATGGGACTAATCCCTTTATATCTTCAATTCACTTTAAATTTATAGATTATAATAATAATTGTCATGGCTTACTGATATGTGGTTGGCAAAGTTTCCCCCACATACTTTATCTTCTTGGATTGTCATCATCTCTATAAAATAAAGAGAAAAAAAAATTGCATTCCAATTGACTCCAACTCATGGTGCAATCCCAAGTGCTGGAGAGTAACAGTATTATTCAATAATATTGCAGAAGAGTATTGTTCTCTCCATTTTGCAGTGAGAACGCTGGGATAGGTGATCAGCACAATGTCATATGATTGAATATTGGTTGAATGTGTTCCTAAATCAAGACCTTTAGTTCCTCAGAGAGAACTCTAGAATATCTTTAAAAAAAAAAAAATAGTAGACATAGTTTGAAGATATATGCTCAGTAAAGGTTGTAAATATCACTCTCATGAGATGGCTTGTAAATTCTAAAAGTTCATTTGTAATGAATTTGATATTTATATGCTCTTAATAATATAAAATTGAGAGTGTGGGAAAAGTGGCTTTCTATCATTCAATTAGATGACTCAACAAGCCTGTTGCTGGTAAGGGTTAAGCAAATGAGACCATGAGATTGCGAAGAGGTGAGTCAAGGATGCATTCAGAGGAGGTGTATAAACAAAGCCTGTGGCTGTAATGATTAGCTATGAATTGATTTGCTTTGAAGAGACAATTATGCTTCAAGTTGTTAAATATGGTGATGATTTTACTTAAAGCAACTTTTATGTAATCCATTTGAATTCAATTGACTTTATAGACCATAAATAATTCATTTGAACCATATCTGATAACAAAGTTTCCATTTTTATTCAAAGGGAAACTGAGTCACACACACACAAAAGTAAACTGACAAAAGCATATTACAAAGGATTCTATTTTAAAAGTTATTAATTATGATTTATTGATCTATGACAACATTGAAGGAACAGAATCCAACTTAAGTCTTAAATCTCAGTTGAATACACAAAGAATTTACAACCTCAAAATGTAACTAAGGAGACTACCTGATGCAATACACTTTCTTTATAAAAGAGAAGGGCGTATTTAACTTGTAAACCCACCATATATGAATGCACTTTGATATTTTTAAATTTATTCCCCCAGTGTCCAACTCCTGTATCCTTTGCATCCTCTCTGGCCTACCGATGTCTGATGCATAGCAAGAACTTAATAAATATTGCAACACAAATGCAACAACTGCTGTGGAGTCCAATCCGACTCATAGCGAACTCCTCCTTAGGTTTAGTTAATATTGTTTCCGAGGCAGTATCACTATGGAAAGTAGATTGCCCAACTTTCCTTCTGAGAAGTGGTTGGGTGTTTGAACCACCAGCCTTCTGGTTAGCAGTCAAATGCCTTAAGCACTATGCCACCAGAGCTTCTTAATAGTTGTGTGTATTATTACTAACAATACCACACTTTACTGAATCTCCAACTGCAGATAAAAAGCTGGTAAAAAATAAAACTAGAACAATCCAAGTTCTAAGAAAAATTCATTAAAGAGAATAAGCAACATCTGAAACTTAATTTCTGAAAGATAAGTTGACTTAAAGATGAGCAACAGAGATCCGTGGTGCCCAGGAGAAATGCATACCAGTATATGGTACCTCTGGTGGCATAGTGCCTAAGGCACCTGACTGCTAACCAGAAGGCTGGCAGTTCAAACCCACCAACCACTCCTCTGACGGAAGATTGGGCAATCTACTTCCGTAGTGACACTGCCTCAGAAACCCAAGAAGGAGTCGTTATGAGTCGGGTCCAACTCGATGGCACATAACAACACCAACAACAACATGTGGAAGCATGACATTAAAAGGATTGATCAGGAGGAACTAACTGGAACAGACAGAGCCTGCAGCTGGAAATCTAGCACAGTAAGAAAAGCAACTTACTCAAGCATATTGTTCACTGAGAAAAGGAAAAGAATATAGTAGAGATTCCTAGACCTCTCCTCTCCAATGACTCTTCCAGTCCTTATCTTGTCCTTTGAGTTCCCAAAAAGGGGGCAACCAGAGGTCTTGCTTCTTTCCTTACCCTTTTATTACCAGTGAGGAAAATTCAAGCTTTCCAGTGCAGAAAGCCTAGAGTATAGACAGAATGGTCTAATCTAGCAAATACAAACCCATCTGGTGTCCTATTCAGATTCAACCTAATAAACTGTGGGCAGTGATTTTAAACAAAATAAATTTGTGTTCCTGGCTTGGGAGTCCTTGGTGGTACAAATGATTAATGCATTTGGCTGCTAACTGAAAGTTTGGAAGTTCGAATCCATGCAGGGGCTACTCAAAAGAAAGACATGGTGACCCACTCCAAAAAAAAGTTAGCCATTGAAAACCTTATGGAGCACAATTCTGTTCTCACACAGGTAGGGTCATCATGAGTCAGAGTGGACTCAATGGTAACTGGTAGTATTCCTGGCTTGGAACTTTACAAAGTTCCAAGTTGATGGTTGATCTCTCAATATGAAAGTCAAAAATAGAGAATTTCTGTTTAATCTTTTGATCTTCCTTTGCTGCCTGTGATGAAATTGTGTTGACAGGAAGGTCACTTCATGGGTATGTGCCCTACACAGTCACACAGGACCCTAGAAGAGTCTGGGGCTTCATTTAATGACCTGCTGTCACCATCTTGAAATTCTTAATAATTTTATCTTTTGTGCTTTTTTTTTTTTTTTTTTCGGTAAGTGAAGTCCAAGGAGATGACAGAGAATATGTGGGAGCAGAGGAGATACATGCAAATATGTGTCTCCTGCATTTCTTGCTGCATTATGCAAGCATTTGTAATGCCTCCCTCCCCCATAAAAAAAAAAAAAAAAAACTCACAGCCATCAAGTCGATTCCCATTCAGAGTGACCCCCTTTGGGTTTCCGAGGTGGTAAATCTTTATGGAAGTAGATTGCACAGTCTTCCTTCCATGGAGTGGCTGGTGGGTTTGAACCTGTAACCTTCTTATTAGCAATCAAATGCTTCAGGCAGTAAGCATTACAGCTCCTTTTTAATGTCCCAGGAGCACACAATTCTGTTGGACCTGTAATGCATGGGAATTCAGAGAAATTCAAACAAAGAATGAGGTAAATACATTGTGTTGGTAGAAAGTGTAAATATTAAGAAGCAAAATAAAAGCAGTTGAGTTAGTTTTGTTTAGTGTTTCCATTGTTCTGATAAAAAAAAAAAAGCAATATATGCTTATGTAAACTAAAAAATATGTATCATATAATCATATAATTTCATATATTAGTTAAATGCTCATATATTTGCATTTAAAACTGGCATTGCACAATATAAAGATGAACAGTATAATGCATGTTAATTACTTTTTTTTTTTCTTCAATTTTCTTTACCTAGAGTGACATTAGGGAGCTCTGGTGGCATAGTGCCTAAGGCATCTGACTGCTAAACAGAAGGCTAGCAGTTCAAACCCCCCAGCCACTCCTCGGAGGGAAGATTGGGCAGTCTACTTCCATAGTGATACTGCCTCAGAAACCCAAGGAGAGGTCAGTGTAAGTCGGATCCAACTCAATGGCAGTGAGTTTGATTTGCTTTGGCAGAATGACATTAAAAAGAAAATAAAAAACAGAATATCACCATAAGTCAGCACAGAGAGTCTGGAAGAAAAGAAGCAGCTTATGTTTTAGTGCCTTTAATGCTATTTTTTCTTGCTTTTTAAATAAAAGCCCCTGCATTATTATTTTTCACTGGTCTCCACAACTATGTAGCTAGCCCTGGTTGATAAGTTCCTTGTATCTGAGAGCAAAGTTGTTCTAAAGGTACCTTTTCTTGTTTAATTTCATTCCCACATGTTCTGAGTCACTACTAAGCCCTGAGTACTTCTAGTGTGTTTGGAGAAGCTACATCAGTTATACTCCCACTCATTAGGGAGACTGGATATATTACAGCTGTGTATCACACCTCCCTCCCCCAGGATGGACTACATCACCTTCCCGTGTGTTCCCAATGAGCTTCACTAGAGCACACATCTTTACTCCATATTGGCTTCATTCCTATGTTTTCTCTTCCTCGCTGGACCATTAAGTAATTCTTGGAAGATGAAGAAAAGTGTACAAGATGAAGCAAGATGTGCCATTCATCTTGCTGTACCCAGAACTTAAACATAGACCCTAGCTGATGTCACTCATTCACATTGTTAAACTGAATTACAGCTCCTTCTTCCAACCCCTAAGGAGCTCTGGTGGTACAGTGGTTAAAGCATTCAGCTGTTAACCAAAAGGTCAGCAGTTCAAACCCACCAGCCACTCCACAGCAGAAAGATGAGGCATTCTGCTTTCATAAAGATTTATAGCCTCGGAAACCCTATGAAGCAATTCCATTCTGTCCTATAGAGTTTCAATGAGTCGGAAACAATTCACTGGCAGTAGGTTTGATTTTTTTTTTTTTTTTTGGTCCATCCCAACCCCTACTACCTCACTGCCCCTAAAATACCCTTCTACATCCCAACCCCTACTACCTCACTGCCCCTAAAATACTCTTCTACACATACGTAATAAAATCCTTTCTCTTCTTGTCCTAATTATAGAAGAGGGAGCTGTTTTAATGTTTTCTCATTGTCCTACTGAACAATAAAAAAAAATCAAACTCACTGCTGTTGAGTCAATTCTAATTCAAATATACAAAGGCAAATAAAATAACTGTACCTAAGAAACAGGAGCCTTGGTGCCACAACAGTTAAGCACTTAGCTGCTAGCTAAAAGATCAGTGGTTCAAACCCACAAAGAGCACCAAGGAAGAAAAGACCTAGCCATCTGCTCCCCAATATTACTGCCTAGAAAATCTTATGGAGCAATTCTACTCTGTCTTATTCTGTTGCTTTGAGTCAGAATTGACTTGACAGCACACAACAGTAGCAAAAACTTAAGAAACATGACCTAGCAACTGACAACAAATTCCCTTCTTCCTTGTTTTTATGGCATGTTTCAATCTATCACATCTTCTATTTGGAGAAAAATGGAAGACATAAACACAGTATAGGGAGTCCCCAAGTTACAAACATCCAACTTACAGACAACTCCTACTGGCCTTTTAATGCAGGGCTTCAAACAAGTTCATTCAAGACCAAGAAAGTAAAACAGATCCGAAGGTTTACAATTTGAGTGATTCATCAAGGTAACCGGAATGGGAAAAATTATAGGTTGAAGCCCTAGAATGTGAGACTCAGAAAGGACATAGAGAGCCCTTTCAGAAGCCTGATGTGTGAGATTTGATTATTAGCAGGACTTTGGAAAGCCACACACATTGAAAGTGGCTTGGTTAGCCACCATCTTTGAGCAGGGTAACTCTGTTTGTAAATTTGCCATCACTTTGAAATGATTAAACCAACCCCCACGTACAATAAATTATTCATCACAATCACCTTCACTTGATACATGTGCAGCTTTTAAATCGCTGAAAAGGCTTTGAGGCTTTCTTGCACTAAAGTAAGGCTAAATTAGAATCACATACACCTGTTTCGACTGACCTACAAAATCTAAAAGACACTGTTATAAATGGATCTCGTTAATAACCTGGAGACTGCCAGTAGAGAGTTTTATAAACCAAAGTTGATTCCCTGATTAGCTTCTAGTAAATACCTCTAACCGAAAGCCAGCCCTAGGACCAGTGGAAGGCAAGTGTTTGCCCCAGGGGCAGGCTGGGTAAGGAAGCAGGACAGGGGAGACCAGGAAATGAGCAGAGCAGTTTAAAACAGCTAGGGGAGACAAACTTGTCTGTCAGTTTGTCCCACTGTAGTGGGTTGACTATTGCTGTGAGGCTGGATGCTATGCCACTGGTGTTTCAAATGCCAGCAGAGTTACCCATGGTGGACAGGTTTCAGTGAAGCTTCCAGACTAAGACAGACTTGGAAGAGGGAAGAGACTGTCCACTTCTCAAAGAATTGGCCAATGGAAACCTTATGAATAGCGGTGAAACACTGTCAGATATATTACCAGAAAACTTTATGAATAGCCCTGAAACATTGTGCAATATAGTACCAGAAGATGAGCCCCTCAGATCAGAAGACACTCAAAATACAACTGGGAAAGAGCTGTCTCATCAGAGTAGAGCTGACTTTAATGATGCAGATAGAGTAAAGCTTTTGGGACCTCCATAAGCTGATGTGGCATGTCTCAAGATGAGAAGAAATAGCTGCAAACATCCATTAATAATTGAAACATGGAATGTACAAAGTATGAATCTAGGAAAATTGGAAGATGTGAAAAATGTAATGGAATGCATAAAGATTGATAGCCTAGGCATTAGTGAGCTGAAATGGACTGGTTTGGGCCATTTTAAATCAATGATATGATCCAGTACGATGTGTGTCATAGTTCAGTTTGTGTGTCAATTGGCTGGGCCTGGTTGAGTGGCTGGGCAGCTGGATGTAGTATACCCCACGATGAGACTGGTGATCAACTCCTTGGTGGAATCTACAGGGAGCAGCTGAGTAGCTGCCTTTGGGTATGTGATCTGCTTCCTATATATAAGAAACAGCTTTGGGAATGGTATCTAGTTTATGGAACGCTTGGACCCTGCATGTAGCCATGTCATTGTTCAGTAGCCTGCCATGCTCTGCTGACCTTGAGACTTACAATGGACTTAAATTAATGGCCTGCCATGTGGTTTGGTAACGTTGGGACTGTGCCTTTTTACTTGTCAACCTTGGGCTTGGCAGCCTCAGCAGCCAGAAGCTGTCTGAGTGAAGAAATGCCTCTAGCTCCAGTGGTCCAGGAGCAGGATGCAGAGCTGGACCCCAGGGTTGGGGGGACTTTCACCCAGCCCCTAGAGCCTGGCACTTTGAACTTGGACTTAAAGCCTCCAAACTGTAAGAGAATAAACTCCTGTTTGTTCCTGTTTGTTAAGGCCATCCCATTTGTGATGTATTCCTGTCAGAGTGGCACTAGATAACTAAATCACTGGGAATGACAAATTGAAGAAGAATGACATGACATTCATCATCACAAGGAATGTATCAAGATCTATCCTGAAGTACAGTGCTGTCAGTGATAAGATAATATCCATATCCCTACAAGGAAGACCAGTTAATACTACTACTATTCAAATTTATGCACCAACCACCAAAGACAAAGGTACAGTCTGAAATTGACTAAATATGTAATTAAGATGTGTTAATTATCACTGGTGATTGGAATGCAAAAGTTGGAACAAAAAAGAATCACCAGTACTTGGAAAATATGCCCTTGGTGATAGAAATGACACTGGAGATCGCATGACAGAATTTTTCAAGACCAACAACTTATTCATTGTAAATACCTTTTTTCAACAATACAAATGGCTTCTATACACATGGACTTTGCAAGGTGGAGTACACAGGAATCAGACTGACTACATCTGTGGAAAGAGGCAATGGAGAAGCTCAGTATCTTCAGCCAAAACAAGGCCAGTTTCTGACTGTGGAACAGACCATCAGTTGCTCATATGCAAATTCAAGTAGAAGGTGAAGACAATTAAAACAAGTCCACAAGAGCCAAAATATGACTTTGATTATATCCCTTCTGAATTTAGAGACCACCTACATAATACATTTGATGCACTGAACACCAATGTCCCAAAACCAGAGGCATTGTGGGTTGACATCAAGAACATTATCCATGAAGAAAGCAAAAGGTCATTAAAAAGACAGGAAAGGAAAAAAAGACCCAAATGAATATCAGAAGAGACAGGATAAAAGAGATGAGCAGAAGATTTCAAAGAACAGCTTGAGAAGACAAAGTCAATTATTATAATGAAATGTGCAAAGATCTGGGGTTAGAAAACCAAAAGGGAAGAACACACTTGGAATTTATCAAGCTGAGAGAACTGAGGAAAAAAATTAAGCCTCAAATTGCAATATCAAAAGATTCCATGGGCAATGTATTGAATGATGCAAGAAACATCAAAAGAGGATGGATGGAATACACAGTCACTATACTGAAATAGGGAGCTCTGGTAGCATAGTGGCTAAGACATTTGCCTGCTAACCAGACGGCTGGTGGTTCAAACCCACCAGCCACTCCTCGGAAGGAAGGTTGGGCAATCCTACTTCCGTAGTGATACTGCCTCGGAAGCCCAAGGAGGGGTCGCTATGAGTCGGGTTTGACTCGACGGCACATAACAACAAACAACAACAAAATACTGAAATAATTGGTAGATGATCATCTGTTTCAGGAGTTGATATATGATCAAGAGCCAATGGTATTGAAGGAAAAAGTCAAAGCTGCACTGAAGAAATAGGCAAAAAACAAGCCTCTAGGAATTGATGGAATACCCATTGAGATGTTTCAAAAAATGGATGCTGCACTAAAGGCACTCACTTGACTATACCAAGAAATTTTGAAGACAGCTACCTTGCCAACTGACTGAAAGAGATCTATATTTGTACCCATTCCAAAGAAAGTGATCCCACAGAATATGGAAATTATCGAACAATATCTTATGCAAGTAAAATCTTCCTGAAGATAAATTCAAAACTAGTTGCAGCAGTATATTGACAGAGAACTTCCAGAAATGCAAGCTGGATTCAGAAGAAGACATGGAATGAGGGATATCATGGCTGATGTCAGATGGAGATTGGCTGAAAGCAAAGAATACCAGAAAGATGCTTACTTGTGTTTTATTGACTATGCAAAGGCATTTAATTGTGTGGATCATAACAAATTAGATAATATTGAGAAAGATGGGAATTCCAGAACACTTAATTGTACCCAAAAGGAACCTGCACATAGACTATGAGGCTGTCATTCAAACAGAACAAGGGGATACTGCATAGTTTAAAATCAAGAAGGGAGTGTGTCAGGGTTGTATCCCTTCACCATACTTATTCAATGTATGCTGAGAAAATAATCCAAGAAGCTGGACTATATGAAGAAGAATGTGGAATCAGGATTGGTGGAAGGCTCATTAACAACTTGAGATAAGCAGACAACACAACTTCACTTGCTGAAAGTGAAGATGACTTGGAGTACTTACTGATGAAGATTGCAGTATGGATTACACTTCAATATAAAGATAACAAAAATCCTCACAATTGGACCAATAAGCAGCATCATGATAGATGGAGAAAAGATTGAAGTTGTCAAAGACTTCATATTACTTGGTTCTACAACCAACACCAATGGAAGCAGCAGTCAAGACATTAAAGATGTATTTCATTGGGCAAATATTTTGAAAAAGTCTAAATTATTATTAATTCTTAGAGGAAGGAATTTTCAGGGCAGAACTTTTCTTCCATGATACTTAGTGAGACAGAATAATTCAATCAGTATCTCTGCCGATATGAAAACTCACAGTCTTTCATATTATATGAGATCAAGGTACCAATTTGTTTCAACAAAGAGAGGATGGACTTAAGAAAAAATGCTTTATTATTATCATTATTATTTTGATGTTTTCAGTGAAGATTTTCACAGCAGTTTAGGTTCCTATTCAAAAATTTCTGCACAAGTTGTTCAGTGACATTTATTACATTCTTCACAATGCATGAACACACTCATTATTTTCATTTTGGTTATCCCATTTTCATTAGTCTACTTTCTCTGCCCTTACTTTCACATTTTTCTTTTAAAGTAATGATTGACCATTTGGTCTCACTTAGATGTTGCTTTAAAGGACTATAGTGCTGATGAGTGATATTCTTTATTTTAGGAGCCAGTCTTAGTGGCTAGTTTCAAGTTCAAGATTTAAAAATTAGGGGAGTTTCGGTAAGATGGCGAAACAGGCAGAAAGACTGTACAGACACTCTTCAACAAAGAAAAGGGGAACCAATTAACACAGATACAGAAGATAATCCTGGACCCCTGAGCCTTGAAGGGAAGTATATAGAAGTGGACTAAACTCCAACTAGCAGAAGAATTTGCATGAAAACACCAAAAAAGGAGACATATGGAGCTGCAGTCTGGCAGCTATCCTGACAATACAGACAGCTTGGATATTCCCAAGTGGTGGTAGGACCTAAGAATTAACCTAAAAATCAGCCCTGCTAGCCAGGGACTACACGGAGGACTCCTCCGGTGGCTGGGGAATAAAAGGGGACTCAGCAAAGAGGAAGGCAGGCTGAGCTATGGACTTTTGTCCAGAGGCATATCCCTTTTGAATGTTTACCAGTGGCTTGACCATTTTAGATATTTAAAACAACAGCATTCTCCCAGATTCCAGGGACTTAAGAACAGGCTCCACTTGCCGGGAACCCCAAGGATATTCCAGACCCGGACTACTGGAAAGGTGTAACATTCCCCTTGTTACTCTTATCTCCACACCCTCTTGGTGAATGCAGGTGCAGCCATCCTTCACTCCCACCTACTTTCTGGGCCAGCAGGAATTCCATCCCAGTCTGCATGCTAGGACAGAGCCTGGGTGCCCGGCACCACCCTGCCCCCATTTTTTTTTTTTTCTCTTTTCTGTTTTTTAGTTTGTTTGTTTTTGTCTGTTTTAAAACTACTATTATTGTTATTACTTTTGTCCTTTTACTAATATTCTTCCCATCCCAGGTTCTAGTTTTCAACTTTTTTTCTTTTCCCTGTTCCTGGTTGCAATTTTTTTCTTTCTTTCTTGTGGTTAACCCCATTCCTTGTTTTTCTTTTTGTGTTTTTCCCATTTTTTTCTTCATTATTCTCCTTCTCTACCTTTTTTCTCCTATTGCCCTCTCCCCAGATATTGCAGGGTATTTTTTTTCCTTCTTGTTCCCTTACCTCTTTTTTTTTGGTTACTGTTCCTGTGTGATTACACAGTGTGTTTTTTGTTCATTTGCTTTTACTTTTTTGATGGTTATTCAATTGTTATTTTTGTCTAACTGAGTGGAAACAGCAAGAGTCCCAATATGACACAACTATACCCATACATCACTTACTGAGTGAGAGCCACCACTTTCTTCTTCACCAATGGGTCAAAAATAAACAACCACCAAGAAAAGCCTGACTCACCCTTGGCTGCTCTTGACAAACAGTTAACAGAGATCTAAATGCAACAATGTCACAATGCCTCAGAGACAACAGACCCTCACAATCCACACAAAGAAGCAAGGTAAAGTGGTAGAAACAAGGGAGTAGGATACAGACCCAGAACACATCCCTGAGGAAGAAGCAGCATTGAACTCTCTGATAAGAAATTCAAAAGAATTATATTTAGGTATCTTCAAAGGATTAAGAGACAGACCAAGGAAAACACAGAAAAAACCCTAGAAGAATTTTGGAAGAAAACACAAGAACAAAAGGACAAAAT
>NW_006921615.1:14068756-14070363 GCF_000298275.1 Orycteropus afer afer
CTGAGGAATGAATAACCAAACTATAGTACATACAGGAGCTCTGGTAGTGTAGTGCCTAAGGCACTTGACTATTAACCAGAAGGCTGGTGGTTCAAACCCACCATCCACTTCTCAGAAGGAAGGTTGGGCAATTTACTTCCATAGTGATACTGCCTCAGAAACTGAAAGAGGGGTCCTGTGAGTCAGATCTGACTCAACGGCACATAACAACAACAACAACATGGTACATACACCCAGTGGAATACTATGCAACCCTAAAGAATAACCTAAAATCTGCAAAACACCGCATAATGTGGATGAACTTTGAGGACATTATGCTGAGTGAAATAAGTCAATCACAGAAGGACAAATATTGTATTCGTCTGCTATTGTAAAAGTCAAAGAAAGGTATATCTATGGAATGAAATTTTCTTTGTTGGTTACCAGGGGTGGGAGGGGAGGGGAGGTAACACTGTTAGATAGGTAGAGATAGTATCGATTTGGGTGAAGAGAAGGGCACTGTACCAAATGTGAGTGATCATATGGTGGCATTGAGGAAGAAGATGACATAGAGAGGTACATGGGAGGTACAGACAACAGATGAATGAACCCTTTTGCACATAACACTACTGCGTTGTCACTGAAAGCAAATATGGGTATACAGGGGGATAGATGGGTGGACAGGCTGAACTATTAGGTGTGTCTGTAAAGTGGGGAGTGTACCCAAGACCATGTATAGGTTTGGCAGACAATGGTCCTAGAAGTGTATTTGTATGATCTGAATTCCCAGGATTATAGTAGAGCTGACAAGAGTCGAGATTGTAGTCACTTCTTGGTCACAGCCAGCTATTCAGAGGGACCATGTAGTTGAATCTGTGAACTTAGGACCATCGTCATAGGAGACATCAAGCTCAGTTGGCATAGCATACTACACAAAACATTGTTCCACCTCCTACTTTCACAAGTAGAGACTGGGATTTTAAACACTTGCAAACAGCCATCTAGATGTAATGATGGGTCTCTCCTCATCCAGAGCAAAGAAGAATGAAGAAAATCAAAGATTCATGGAAACAAATAGTCCTAGCCCCTGGTACACCATGCAATGCACAGCCTATACAACTATGAGACAGAAGAACTAGATGGTGCCCAGCTACCACTATCAACCACTCAGAGGGGGATGTACACAGGTGATCCTGGATAGAGAGGTAGAACAATATGGAACAAAACTCAAAATCATTTGAAAAAAAAAAGGTGGGGGGGGGAACCAGTTTTGCTGGTCTGATAGATCCTGGTGAAACCAAGGTGACTATGGCCCCTAGCTGCCTGTCAGGTCTGGAATTGAACCCATACCTGTGGCTTCCAGCCAAACAAAAGACAGGCATATGAACTGAACATTTACCTGAGGTAGATACACTCCTTAGAGAGAACAATCATGGGAGAAAGAAGGGTTGCTTATGCACAGGGAGACAGCTCAGGAGGCAGGAGTACATGGAGGGATGGACACAGGGAAGAGGCAACTATCGGGAGGAAGGAGGAGGGGAGCTGTTGCATTGTGGTGAATTGTAGTCAATGTCATGAGACAAAGTGTATGTGAACTGCTGTATGGAAAGTGAATTTGCTCTGTAAAT
>NW_006921615.1:14070463-14095268 GCF_000298275.1 Orycteropus afer afer
GTATGTGAACTGCTGTATGGAAAGTGAATTTGCTCTGTAAATTTTTACCCAAATCACAATAAAAAAATAATAATAATAAAAAAAACTGTTAAAAAAAAGTTTTAAAAATTATGTCAAGGCAATATTTTGGGGGAATCTTTGATTCTCAACTGGTCCAGGAAGTCTGATTTTTTAAAAGAATTTGAGGTTATGTTCCACATTTTTTCTCTCATTCTATCAGAACCTATCTATTGTGGCCCTGATCAGAATAATCAGTAGTGGATGGGCACCATCTAGTTCTTCTGGTCTCAAGGTAGATGATACTGTGGTTCATATAAACTATTAGTCCTGTAGACTAGTTTCTTCTTTGAGTCTTTGGTATCCTTCTTTCTCCTTTGCTCCTAATAGGTAGAGACTAATAAACTTAATGAGCTATATTATGCCAATTGACTGAGTTGTCCCATGAGATTACAGTCCTAGCTTTCAAACCCAGAAAAACAATGACATGAGATGTTTGATTATGTCTAAGAAGTGTGCATAACTGTGACCCCATCTGCTTTATTATATATATATATATATATATATATATATATATATATATATATATGCTTGCATACACACACACACATATATACCAAAAAACAAACTCACTGCCATCAAGTCAGATTCAACTCATAGTAACCCCTCCTTGTGTTTCCGAGGCAGTATCACTACAGAAGTAGATTGCCCAACCTTCCTTCCAAGGAATGGCTGGTGGGTTTGAACCACCAGCCTCCTGGTTAGCTGTCAAAAGCCTTAGGCATTATGCCTCCAGAGCTCCCATATATATGCATCACTTATATATACATATATAAATATTCACATATGCATACCTATGTGTATGTAAGCCTGCATACATAGATCATAGCCACTTATATATTTTTTTGATTGTTACTATTGTTGAGGTGCTCTGGTGGTGCACTGGTTAAAGCATTCAGCTGCTAACCAGAAGGTCAGCAGTTCAAAGCCATCAGCCACTCTTCAGGAAAAAGATGAGACAGTCTGCTTCTATAATAATTTACAGGTTTGGAAATTCTATAGGGTAGTTCTGCTCTGTTCTATAGGGTCACTATGAGTCAGAATTGACTCCTTGACAGTGGGTTTGGTTTGGTTTGGGTTGCTGTTGTTGGAAAATTATACATGCTATAGCAATTATTGAAAGATCTTTTTTTCTTGTGCACATCTTAGTGACATCATTTACTTTGGGCAAGCTGTGCACACTGTACCCTATTTGGTGTTACCTGAGGGTGGATTCGTTAAATTCAACATTTGGACTTCTCCACCAAACTGTTTAAAGATGAATATTTAAAGTCAAGAGCAGTTTATGTATGTGTGTGTGTAAGAGAGAGAGAGAGAGAGAAAGAGAGAGAGAGAGAGAGAGAGACAAAGAAAACGAGAGCTGATGAGAGAAGAGTGAATGGGAACTGGGAAGAAATTAGGTGAAAATAATAGTTAATGAGTCAGAGACTGGTGGTGGCAATTACTTAGAGAACTAGACACATAGAAGCAGAAACTGTTTATAGGTTATACTTTCTTTTATCACCAACCCCATACAGAAGAGCACAGATTTTCTTCATGAATCATGGACCTTCTTTTTGCCTTTTCTCTTATTTGTGCTTAATCTTAGGAACCCCAAAAACTGAAAATGCATCTCAAAAATTTTCCCAGGATCTAACTTTGCCATGATTGGTCTGTTCATTACAAAGAAAAAAAAAAGGGGGGAAGCTCCTTATTTTATTAGTCATTTATTCTGTTTTATCCCTTAGTGCTTTCCAGGCCTGCTCTAATAAGGATGAAGAGTATACCTGAAGACCCTTTTTGGCTATATGAAGAGAAACTTCTCTATAAACTGTGTGTTCTGTGTACACTCACCATTCCTATAATGGAATGTCAGCAATGTTGCCCGAAGCAACCTGACACATGCAACAATATGTGTATTCACTGGAATATTAAACAGTGAAATTCTCCCACACAAGCTTTGTGATCTGTTGGTTATAAGTCCCTAGATTCTAGCTTCATCCCTCTCGACACATTACCCTCTACTCCTAGGAAATACATTTTATTGCACATTTTGTGGCAAGATTTATGACAATTATCACCTAAGTCCATAATTACCAAGTGGTAACAGATACGCAGATATATCCACTTATAGCAACATCTCTGACAGACACCCCTCCCCTTAAAAAAATCCCCGCAAGCGTTTTCATTTTAAATGTGACCGTGCTCAAACACAAGGTTGGCAAGCCTAGTCTCGTGCTCATGGAAGGGGGAGGGGGCTATAAAAGCAACATGTTCCCACAAGCATGGCAGAGCCCATGCATAAACCATTTGGCTTTGCAATTAAAAACAGGTTTGGTTTCTCTCTGCATCAGTTAAGACAACGTCAAACCAACATTCATCCCGAAAATTTTCCTTGTGAATTCAAATGAACTGTGAGTCTTGGGTTTCTCTTTGTTTGCATGTGCATGCCAAGAGAGTAAATTTTTGGAAGGATTTGGTGTGTTTCTTTCTGGGGAAGTACCATCGATATGTGTGTGTGTTGAATCACTACTACCAATTCGGTCTCGGTTACACTCCCTGTTCTGTGTTCCTTAGATATGTGGTTGGCATTTTGGATTTGTTCTGTCAGGTTTACCGCTCCGGGTAATTAACTCTCCAAGTCCTACCCCTTTGCCCTAGGAGAAGATCATTTGTTCTAAAGATCTGCCTGAGCAATTGACTCTCACAGAGCTGGATCTGAGTTTTAAAGAGACTATTAGGAAGTGGTAATGAAGACAGTTAATTATATGTTTATTGTTGTCATTCTTGAATAATGCTATTAGATCCTATAATATTAACTATTGGATCCTATAATACTGAGATAAATCACTATCTTAAAAAAAATCATTACCAAAAGTGAGTTTAGAAGGATACAATAAAAGAAAATCCCAGCTCTAGTGAAGTCATCAATTTTCTATACGATAGACTTCGCTCCAATTTTACTTTCTCTCATTCTTTTCCCCATTCAATTAAAGGGGAAAAAAGTATTGCCTTTAATTTTGGAGTTTATTGTTAAAATATCAGTTCAAAAGTTCTGCTACGGAAAAAAACCTGTGAAGTAGTGAGACCTTACCCATGAGTTCAAAACCACTAGGGCCCAGGCCATTCTCTATCCATTTGAAGTGATCTTAATAATGTTGTTGTTGTTGTTATTTGCCATTGAGTCGGACCCGACTCATAGCGACCCCTCCTTGGGTTTCCGAGGCAGTATCACTACGGAAGTATATCTTAGTAATAGGAGAGATCAATAGCACCAAGGCCCAGCACAATTATACAACCAATTGTTAAAGCAGTCAAAATATTTGAGCATAATGAAGTTTGGCTGCACAGTATTGATTTGGCCTAAATATACCAAATACAGTGATACATTTTCTTTAGAAAATAGTTTAGAATCTGAGAAATACAGATCCTCTCTTTACATTAATGATAAAGACTCAGTAATACTACAAGAAAAATTTCATTTAAAAGACAATGCATTAGGAATGTGATTTTTATGATAATAGTGATAATCAATATTTATTAAAAGAGACAGGTAAACAGATAAGAATAATTAATCTCAGTGCAATGAGATTAGTTCTAAAGGTTCTCATGGGATGATTTTACAACTCTCTTTAATTTATAAGTCTCACCAAACTCCACCTAACACATTTTAGTTTATTTATGTTTCTTTGAAATTATTTTACAATACCACCTCCAAAAGTTGTTCAGTAGAATAATTGCTTACATACAGATTGAATATTTACTGTATCATTCTGAAATCTGTAATTTGAGATAAAGAAAAAACACTTTTATAATGTACAAAGTAAATAAAAATACCATCAGCATGAAGGAAATAATGTACTGATATATATGATAATATGTGTAGAAACAGTGGAATATTCAAAATTCTTTTAACCTATTTTTCATATCTTTTACTTTTCTAATTCTATGAAAGTATAGGTAAATGCATATGATTTTATTTTTCTCAAAATAATGCTTTAGATCTACACACTTAGTGAATTGAAAAAGAAAAACAAAATTTTTCTAAATATAAAATTTTCTCTCAATTAAAAAAAAGATATGGACCAAAAATAAATATCTTCCATTTTCACTAATATTATTTATTGGTGATTTTTCATCAACATGGGTTCTTATTTTCTGGACTGTGTGTTTACTAACCTTATCCATAATTTAAAGCATAAGAAACAGATTTATATTCAGCCCAACGGATACAGACATAAAGCCAATTATTGCCATCACAAAAATAACATCATAATTTTTTTTAAGTGGCATACACATAAAGTAAAATTATACATATATTTGATCATGAAAATTATTTTTTACATACTTCTCTAACTTGAGTCCTCTTCATATATCAAAATATAGCTTCTCATTGAAAAAAATTTTAATGTGTAAGGAATTTCTATCAATTAATTTAAATATTGATTATAAGGGAGAGAAAGACTATGCTTTTTTTTAAGCTAGTTTGAGTTCATTCCTTAACTCAGTGTAATAGCTATATTTCAACAATTATAAATCTGAAGTTTTGTAGAATAAAGGAATAAAGACCATTGGGTCTTTAAACTCAAGTTTTCAAATACCCAACAGATGACATGATGAAACTATTAGAGAAGGTTATTGAGTTAGAGAAAGATTAAATAATGAAATATTCAAAACTCATTTGCAACTGTAAAATTAGTTTTTCTGAGAGCTCAAATAAGATAAATGTGAAGGACTGTTTCTAACAGTGGGTTGAAGACTTAGAAAGTTATTAGCAAAAATTCTTAGATCTTAATCATGAGCTTACATTTCAGTAAATTAAATCCCTTCCATGTAAAGAAAAGATGTACACAAGTCATTATATCATTATAGCAATTTGTCAAAGCTTGAACTGAAAAATCCCATTGTTGAATATATTTTCATCAACTAGAATTACAAAGTAGTTTATAAAAGTGTTTTTTTGTTGTTGTTATTTTGTTTTTAAGCAACACATTCATTCTTATAAGTTGGAGAACTTGCTTTCCCCAACTTACCATAAATCATATTTTGGAGGATGCATCAGTAATGAAAACAAAATGAAATTAAAATATCGGAAGATTTGAGATACATCACTTATCCTACTTATAAACACAAAATATAACTAAGCAGTGAGGGCGCCCTTTTTCTCTCTGTGGTGTATAGCAAGGACTCAGATTAGAAGTGGAATTTGGTCTCTCCTCTTTTTATTTTTGGCCACATACATCCTGTAAAAGCATGACTGAAAGCAGGGACCTACCACACAGGTGTGCTGTGAGAAGCCTCTAATAAACATGATTTTAAGACATTTTACAAATTGCCAAGCTCTGAGAAAATGCTTATTAAAGAATAATAAAATTGTGAAAATTGAGGGGAAAATATCCAGTAAACTTTTTTGTGTGCTTTAAGGAAGTCTGAGTTAGTCTTTATCCATGTGGGCTTGGCAGTAGTAAACTTAGACGAGAAAAACAAGCTTGGCCATTATTTCACAATGGAGCACTAAGGAGAGTGAAAAACAACAGTTCAATATTCACTAGGTCACCTATGAACACGTATTAATTTCTCTTTTTCCTCATTTTAAATCCAGAAATTCTCAAGTGCCTGAAAATTCTTCAAACAATCCTCCCAGACAGTGCCCATATTGTCAATAACAAAGTTTGAATATTATTAAATGAAATTTAAAATGGTTGTTGAGTCTATTTCTGACAGACATCTAGACTATGAGGCAAGTGAAAGAATGAATTTGGTCATTTTGACAATCAGTCCATCTATCTTAATTGTAAGAGAATCCAACTGTCATGGTCTGATGGTCTCAGACATTGTAGATTGATACACTTCTTGAAAAGGTATGGTTTGGCAAAGACCAAAAGGAGAGAAGTTTTGGTTTTTTTTGTTTTTCCCAACTTTATAGCACAGGTCAAATTTTTTATTCTTCTATTAAAAAAAAAAAAATGAATTTAGGCCTACTCAATTTAGCAGCTCATATCTGTATGATTAACTCATTTCAGAGATTCTAATGACTCTGATCTTTACTCAGTAGAACTGTTTTCAAACCTTACTTGATCCTAAGACTCTACTAGGGTTCCTATTAAAAATACACATTCCTGAGCACTGCCCTAAGCCTAGAGAATCAAAGTCTCTAAAGAATAGCCCTGACCATATGCATTTTTTAAAGCACTTCAGATGGTTTTTATGATCAAGTGAGTTTGGGAAATCCTGCCAATAGAATAATTTTATAAGCGGGAAAAACAAAATGCCCAAGGAGAATATAGAGAAGAATCTCTACTATGTAATGGGAGATTACATAATAATCTTCTAAGAAGTATGGAGATCTTCTTCCTTGGATACTTTCTGTGATTTGGTATATACGTTTAGAGATGTTACAATTGCCAACAGTTGGTGTCCAATTTGAACACACACAAACACATATACAAACATTTTTTAAAAGCTGTCTCAGAAGCTTTTAAAATGAAGATCTTCAAACATAGCAGTCAAGAATTATTAAATGAAAGAGAAAAATTATTTAATCATCTAATGATATCAAATTATCTAGTATCTACTTAGGAGCTCTGGTGGCGTAGTGCCAAAGGCATTTGACTGCTAACCAGAAGGCTTGCAGTTCAAACCCACCAGCCACTCCTCAGAAGGAAGGTTGGGCAATCTACTTCCATAGGTGATACAGCCTCGGGAACCCAAGGAGGGGTTGCTATGCGTCAAAATCGACTCAACAGCAATGCGTTTAGTAGCTACTTGGTAGTTCATTAGAAGCAATTCTAATGCTGTGAATTTAATATAGCATATAGATATGAGCCTAAGCAAAACATGTTTTAGTGTTTTATATCTGTACATATCTCTATATCCAATTAAACAGTTACCATTTCCATAAAAATTTACATGGGAAAAACCATAATGAATAATTGAATGAAGAAATAATAAAATGAACTTTTCCCTTCCAAAATGTTAGTGACTATGACTGCAGTGGCAATCATTGCTTGCCCTTTCACTTCACTAAAATGCCTTGAGGGGATCCTAATAGTTATATGATATGTTTGCTTTGGAATCAGATACCTGGAACAGTTAGTAGATGACCTGAAATCTCAGTGATAAATGCAACCTTCGCTGTTTGCTTATTTGTTACCTGTATGTTAAGATTGAGCCTTCTCACTCAAAGATTGGCTTTCAAATTAAAGGTGAGAGTCTGGAAAATTGTTTTGACAATATTCATATAGTGAATGGTATTGTCTTACTTCTATTTCCAAATGGAGATAAAAAGGAGATGTAGTTGTCTCTCTGTTTTTTTTTTTTTTTCCTTTCCCCCTAGACAGAGAGAACATTTTTAGACTTCCAGGGAACCTCACCCATTATAATAAATGAGGTTTTACCCTCCAGCTATGTCTGCCTATTTCATATATAACTAGATTTTGTTGGTGGAGAGTAGGAAGAGAGACTGGCCAACAATCCAAGGAGCTTATGTTTCATCCATTCTCATCTTTGTACCCCTCACCCCTCTACCATGCCACTGTGTGAGTGAGGTAATGTTCTAAATCTAGGGAGAATTTATAGCAAGAGCATAATTCCTCCTGGACATACAAGTAAAACAAACATGGAATTGCTGTATTCATGAATAACTTTGGTTATGGTGATATCACAACTCTAGGACAAGGGAAAGTTTGCAGCAATCAGGGGGCACATTTTCCTTTTGTTGAAAGAAGAAAAAATCCTGTTGCTGGCAACTAACCACTCAGCTCCTGCAAAAGAGGCATCCATTCTGCTTTTGCTGAGTACAAATTCCACAGAAAAGAGGGCCCGAACATACCGTCAGTCAGTCAACAATTCCTGTTGAGAACTTATTATATGTAAGATGCTACCACAAGAATAGAAGTCAGTATAAAATATAGTCCAGCCTTCAAGGAGTTTATAATATCCATGAGTAGATAAGATTTAAATATGAGAACAACTTCACCCTAAAAATGGCACATGCAGGTATACAATTTAAGTAATGACTACAGCAATAAATGCATCCTGCACGATTTCTGAGAAAAGTGAAATCATAGGCTCCCAAGAAGGAAATAAATCATAGATGTTGGGGAGGTCAAGATCCAAGGGTGTTAGGGGAGGAACAGTAGTTATTTCTGATGTAAGAATGACATCTCTTTGCTCCCGACTGTCCTTATTTAAAATGCTCTGTAACCAAAGGAAAGCTAAGAAGTAAAATCTCAGAAAAGAGCAACAGACAGTAGACACAGACATTAAAAAGTGTTTTCAATTTTGTTGACTCTTTAATTATGCTTGATTTGATTTATTCCTTCCCTTTTGAAATGTTTGGTGTTTAGATTTGCTGACTTCTATCAGAAGAATAAAGCAAGGTGTTTAAGAATTCTCTGAGCACACTGAATAATTATGCTGTTTTCCTTTATATACCATTCCACTATTACCTTATGGTAGTTCTAACAAGTCAGTGCAGATCCTTGAAGACAAAGTTAATGAAAAAATAAAGAATACATTCAAACTGTCATTTAAAAAGGAAAAAAAAAGTTTCTTTGTTTTTTCTAGACATTTTAGCCCAAACTTTCTCCACAATTCTATGTTTGTTACTTATATTATTTTAATGTGTATGGATAATCAATCCATTATATATTTTTCACAATTTGACACTGACAGTATGTATCTTTAACTCTTGTGACAGACAAACTTACACTTTTGTAACTGTCTGCAATGCGTAGGTTACAAAGATCCTTGCAATGCCTATTACAAAAGAAAAGAGCTGACTTCCCACAATGAAGGAAAGGAAGGAGGAAGGAGAAAAGGCGAGAAGGGGAAGGAGGAAGGAATGGAAGCGAGGAGAAAAGAAGAAATGGGGAGAAAGAAAGAAAGAGAAGAATAGTAAGCACATGTTTTAGAGCTCTGTCTTGGCTTGTCACAGAGATATTTTACTTCAGTAAAATAATAGTCAATAAAGTTATAACATCAGTTACCTCAACAACAAGCCTCCCACCCACACAAGTTTGCCATTCAAATGTCTTGCTCGTTTTTCTCGTTACATTACTGTGATCAGTCTCTTAGTCAAGTCTCAGTTTGACTAACCTATTGCCAGAGGCTACTAGTTGGTCAACCTCCATGCTATTTAACAACAGTAATGAAATGGTTCTGGACACTCCTGTTACTTCACTTTTCTCACAGGCTCAACCAGTTAATCTAGCTAATCAGCTATGTCTGAGTTTAAGGGGCCCTTTAGGACTAAAAGCTCTTTTTCATTAACCTTTCCTTTTATTAAAAAAAAAAAAAAAGGTAGCTACTGAGCTATATTCTCAATAACAACTTACTATTCATCCATTGAAACATATATTAAAGAATATTTTTTTTCCTTCTTTACATTTCCACATGGAGGAGGGACATTCCAGTAACTAATAAAAAAAATGGGGAACCTAAATGGCATTCAAAAGTAATAATAGTGACCAACATTAACATGATGCATACTATATGCTAGATACAGTCCTGGAAATGTTACCCATACTGACTCTTTCAATTCTCGTCACAATTAATCCCATTTTTAAGACCAGAAAACTTAGGCACAGAGAAGATAATTGATTAGTACAAGGTCACACAGCAGATAATTGCATAGTCAGGATTCCGATCTAGGCAGCTTGGCTCTAAAGTATACACTTCTAACCCTTATGCTCTACCAAAAATAATAAAGGAACATGGCTTAGTAGATTTCTGTTGCAGTCAGTACATTTGTAAAAGCTGATCCAGATAAAAACTCTAAATACCAAAGAGTAGTGGGAAAAATGGGAAATGAGATTAAGGAATGATTTCACAAACTCTATCATTTTGAATTTGAATGCATATTTCATATTTTCTATATCTGGAGCTTCATATAAACAAGTATGTTCCATATCTGAAAGGTACTGAACCCCAGTTTCCTCATCCATGTTCCAGAAATAACATAGTCCTGCCTTCTAGGTTTTTTTTTTTTTTTTTTTTTAAATGAGGATTAAGATAATTTATGCAAAGCCCCTGGCATGGAGTCCAATATATGGTAGATAATCAATAAAGGGCAGCTACTATTTATAACTCTTATTGGATTATTTCCCTGTCTTCCTCACTATCAGATCTATCTCACATTTAAGCATCTACTCTCACATCAGAAAGCAAATAAATGTTCCCACTCACCCATCAAAACAAACCACAATACTATGAAATGATTATCTTGAACAGAACTCCAATTGGGAAATAGTGAATATATGAGCTAGTACTCCCTGGACTTAATAATCAGGTTTCAAAGGAAGCACTTACATATGATGGTGAAAGTTGTTTTAGTAGGATCTGTTAGAGCAGATACAAAGATGAAAACTTAGATAGACACACTGACTGAAAGAGGAAAGTTACAGCCATGTAGTTATAATTAGATAAGGTGTATCCAAGTACATTTCTGATTTGATAACTCAGCTATATATCTTTAGGGAGCCATCAGAGCACAGTTCTACTGAGTATACTTCTCATGCAGCCTGTTCTCATTTCTGCTCTCTCCCACCTTCAAGAAAAGAAGTCAAAACGCGGGAAGGAATGCACTTCGTTAATTTGCATAGGAAGAAGCCAGGGCTAGGCCAACCACATATGTGTCCAGACATCTGCCCCATTGTTCAGGCCACAGCTTTCCTTTTTCTGCTTCTGAGCAGAGTTGGAGACACCCTGTCAGTGATCACAGAGCCCTTGGGTTTCTGGAACAAAGAGAGGGTATTTCATATAATAGTGATATGGTGGATATAAAATTAATTACAGTGTAAATGACAAAGGGTTACACATAATCTAATTCATAAACCATGATTTCTCTGCCACTACCATTTTCCACAACTGAGAGACAAAAAGCTTTGTTTAAGAAGTCTGTGGCCAACACAGCTTTAACAGGATATACATATATTCATTTGCAATTGTGTATTTGAATTTGTATGTTTGTATGTATATGTCCAAGTACATGTGTGCTCATCAGTGTATGTCTATGTGTATATCTGTGGGTGTGTCTGCATATGTGTATCTGTCTATGTAAGTGGGAGACCCTGGATGATGTGAACAGTTAACACATTTGTCTGTTAATCAAAAGGCAGCTGGTTCGCACCCAGAGATGCCTCAGAAGAAAGTCTTAGTGACCTAATACTCCCCAAAAAATTATCCATTGAAATCTCTGTGGAGCACAGGCCTACTCTGACATATACATGTTCACCATGAGTCAGAATTGACTCGAGAAACCAGGTATTTTTTTTCTGTATAAGCTGTTTGTCTATTTGTTTGTGTACATCTGTGTGTACTCAATAAATACTAGCCATTGCTGTTAGCACTGAGTAGCAATTTTTTCATATATGTCTGAATGTGCATGTATGTCTATGTAAGCATGAATAGAAGTTATGGAGAAAAAAATGCAAAAGCATACCATAACACAGTGTTTGTTTCTATTTAAGGGGCAGCTGTTAGAGCACATCTGTCCTGTATATACATAGAAGTGTGACCTGAGTAAGGTAAGAAAGGAGGGGAAGAGGAAAGAGGAATGGAAGAACCATGATTAGAACAGCCAAGAACTTGTCCCTCTGTTGGTTTCTCTGCTGTGATTCATCTTTGCAGCTACGAAACCAAAGTCCTTGCTGTGGAGTGAATTCCAACTCATCACAATCCTATAGGCCCCATAGACCACATCTTCCTCCTACAGAGCAGCTGGTAGGCTCAAATGGCCAATCTTTTGGTTAGCAGCGGAGTGCTTAACCACCACACTACCACCAGGGCTCCTTATGCTGCCACCAGCCACCCTGAATTGAACACTTTCTTGTGTACTTTTGAGGTTATATAAGATAACATGTTGCTGGGAGCCAAAAAAGTCCCACTTAAGAGAGACAATGCTCAAAGGAGAAGATAAGAAAATCTTTCTCTCTCCTTCCAATAAGACATGTTGTTGTTGTTGTTGTTAGGTGCCATCGTGTTGTCTCCAACTCATAGTGACCCTATGTACAGCTGAACGAAACACTGCCCGGTCCCATGCCAGCTCCATGATCCTTGCTATACCTGGGCCCATAGTTGCGGCCACTGTGTCACTCCATCTCATTGGGGGCCTTCCCCTTTTTCATTGACCCTCCACTTTACCAATCATGATGTCTTTCTCCAGGAAATGGTCTCTTCTGACAACATGACCAAAGTAGGTGAGATGAAGTCTTGCCATTCTCATTTCTAAAGAGCATTCAGGCTGCACTTCTTCCAGGACAGATTTTTTAGTTCTTTTAGCAGTCCATGGTACTTTCAGTGTTCTTCGCCAACACCATCAACTCTTCTTCAGTCTTCCTTGTTCTTGTTCAGCTCTCACATGCATAAGAGATTGAAAATACCATGGCTTGTGTCAGGTGCACTTTAGTCTTCAAGGAGACATCTTTGCTCTTCAACACTTGAAAGAGGTCCTTCGCAGCCAATTTTCCCAGTGCTATGTTGTCTGATCTCTTGACTGCTGCTTCCATTGGTGTTGATTGTAGAACCAAGTAATATGAAGTCTTTGACAGCTTCAATCTTTTCTTCATTTATTGTGATGCTGCTTATTGGTCTAGTTGTGAGAATTTTCATTTTCTTTATATTGAGGTGTAATCCATATTACAGACTGTAGGCTTCAACCTTCATCTGTAAGTGCTTCAAGTCATCCTCACTTTCAGCAAAGTTGTATCGTCTGCATATCACAGGTTAATGAGTCTTCCCCCAATCCTGATGCCACATTCTTCTTCATATAGTCCAGCTTCTTGGATTATTTGCTCAGCGTACAGATTGAATAAGTATTGTAAAAGGATACAACTATGACACACTCCCTTCTTGATTTAAAACCATGCAATGACCCCTTGTTCTGTTCTAACAACAGCCTCCTGGTCTATGTACCTGGTCTATATCCCATAAGACATAGTATGTGAAAACCCATAAGCCTAATAGAGGAACTATACCTACTCCTTATTTATCAATTATCCTGTTATCCAACATTTCATGTTTATGACAATGGTTAAAAAAAAAAATCTACTACCCAACTATTTTATACACTAGGTATAAAATGCTGAAAATACCATGGACTGTCAAAAGAAAAAATCTGTCTTAGAAGAAGTGTAATCAGAATGCTCCTTGGAAGCAAGAATGGCCAAACTTCATCTCACCTATTTTGGTCATGTTGTCAGAAGGGACCATTCCCTGGAGAAGGATATCATGCTTGGTAAACTGGAGGGTCAAAGAAGTTAGTAATGAGCACTGAAGTGTGAGGCAAGGGTAAAGCTGGCTGTGATGGTTAAGGTTATGTGCCAACTTGGCTGAGCCATGGTTCTCAGTGAGTTGGCAGTTATATAATGATATAATTGGGCAGTTATATAATTTGGCAGCTCTGTGATGATACAGTCATCATCCATTTTGTGATCTTATGTGGTCATCCTCCATTTTTGCACAGCACAAACTTTGCATAAAGACCTGGTCTTTGGAAATTAACCATGTCAATAAGTGATGTGAGGAGAGGGCATATATTCATTAATTTACATAGTGATTTAATTAGAGGCTTCAATGATCTTTTTTTTTCCAAAGTTTGCAGTATTTCTTTAATCAACCTAGCATTTCCTAATATAAATGACATAAACAAAGCTATTTCAGTTCAGAAATATCAAAACATGAGTTCTCAATACATCTTAAATTTGACCAAGTATTCCACTGGACATTTTTGCAAAATTATAAAACACTATTTAAAAAAAAGGGAAAAGAAAAATGCAGGAGACTAATGCAAAACATTAATTTGACTGGTTAAAACCTTGCAGAGTTCAAAACTCAAATGTACTTTTTGTATATAGCAACAATTATCCTGTGTAGTACAGATCTTCTGAGATTTAAGCAGCTCTGGTGGCCCAATGCCTAAAGCATTTGACTACTAACCAAAAGGATGATAGTTCAAATCTACCAGCCGCACTGTGGAAGGAATATAGGGCCATCTACTTCCACAAAGATTTACCACCTTGGAAACACAATGGGGGTCTCTATGAGTTGAAATTGACTCGATAGCATTGAGTTTATTCATTTTTGGTTTTCTGAGATAATTAATAAAGCAACTGAAGAAATGTGAACAGTGGCTAATTCTGCCACTTACTTTTACAAACAAAATTTAGCTGAACACAATAAGCCTGCAAATACTTAAGACATGTTCCACTGACAGCCTCAAGGAAGGGGAGCTCCTGATACAATGCCTTTTTACTTTATGAAATGTGATAGAAAAAACAAGGAAAAACCTTGATACTTCCAATCACAGAGCTTTGGAAAAAACTGTTGTTGTTGTTAAGTGCCGTCAATTACAACTCATAGTGACCCTATGTACAACAGAATGAAACACTGCCCTGTCCTGAGCCATCCTCACAATCCTTGCTATACTTGAGCCAACCATTGCAGCCACTGTGTCAACCCAGCTCATTGAGGGTCTTCCCTTTTTTCTCTGATCCTCCACTTTACCAAGCATTATATCCTTCTCCAGGGAATGGTCCCTTCTGACAATATGACCAAAGTAGATGAGATGAAGTTTGGTCATTCTTGCTTCCAAGGAGCATTCTGACTACACTTCTTCCAAGACAGATTTGTTCTTTTGGTAGTCCATGGTATTTTCAGCATTTTTTACCAACACCACAATTCAAACGCATCAATTCTTCTTTGTTCTTCCCTATTCATTCTCCAGCTTTCACGTGCATATGAGGCTATTGGAAATACCATGGTTTGGGACAGGTACACCTTAGTCTTCAAAGTGACATCTTTGCTCTTCAACACTTTAAAGAGGTCTTTTGCAGATTTGTCTAGTGCAATATGACATCGGATTTCTTGACTGCTGTTTCATGACTGTTGATTGTGGATCCAATAAAATGAAATCTTTGACAACTTCAATATTTTCCCCATTTATAATGATGCTACTTATTGGTCCAGTTGTGAGAATTTTTGTTTTCTTTATGTTGAGGTGTAATCCATACTAAAGACTGTAATCTGTGATCTTCATCAGTAAGTGTCTCAAGGTGTCCTCACTTTCAAGAAGCAAGGTTGTGTCGTCTGCATATCACAGGTTGTTAATGAGTCTTCCTCCAATCCTGATCCATGTTCCTCTTAATATAGTCCAGATTCGTAGATTATTTCCTCAGCATATAGATTAAATAAGTATGGTGAAAGGATACAACCCTGACACATGTCTTTCCTGATTTTAAACCACTCAATATTCTCTTGTTCTGTTTGAAAAACAGCCTCTTGGTCTATGTACAGGTTTCTCATGAGCACAATTAAGTGTTCTGGAATTCCCATTTTCACAATGTTATCTATAATTTGTTATGATCCACACAGTTGAATGCCTTTGCATAGTCAATAAAACACAGGTAAACACTTTTCTGGTATTCTTTGCTTTCAGCTAAGATCCATGTGACATCAGCAATGATATCCCTTGTTCCACATTCTCTTCCGAATCCAGCTTGCATTTCTGAAAGTTCCCTGTCAGTATACTGCTATAGCCATTTCAGAAATATCTTCAGCAAAATTTTACTCATGTGTGATATTAACGATATTGTTTGGTAACTTCTACATTTTGTTGGATCACCTTTCTTTGGAATGGACACAAATATGGATCTCTTCCAGTCAGTTGGCCAGGTGGCTATCTTCCAAATTTCCTGGCATAGACGAATAAGTGTCTCCAGAGTGACACCCATTTGTTAAAATATCTCAAAGGGTACTCCATCAATTCCTGAAGACTTGTTTTTCACCAGTTCCTTCTGTACAGCTTGGACTTCCTTCAATACCTTTGGTTCCTGGTGGTAAGCTACTTCCTGCAATGATTGAACATCAATCAGTTCTTTTCAGTACAGTGACTTCGTGTATTCCTTCCATCTTCTTTTGATACTTCCTGTAGCATTCAGTATTTTGCCCATAGAATCCTTCAATATTGCAACTTAAGACTTGAAGTTTTTCTTCAGTTCTTTCAGCTCAAGAAATGTTGAGATTTTTTTTTTGGTTTTCTTACTCCAGGTCTTTATATATTTCATTATAATACTTTGTCTTCTTGAGATACCCTTTGAAATTTTGTGTTCAGCTCTCTTATTTCAACATTTCTTCCTTTTGCTCTAGCTATTCTCCTTCAAAAGCAAGTTTCAGAGTCTCTTGTGACATCCATTTTGGTCTTTTCTTCCTTTCTTGTCTTTTTAATGACCATTTGCTTTCTTCGTGTATGATGTTCTTTATGTCATCCTACAACTTGTCTGGTCTTCAGTCACTAGTTCAATGTATCAAGTCTATTCTTCAGATGGTCTCTAAATTCAGGTGGGATATACTCAAGGCCATATTTTCACTCTTGTGGACTTGTTTTCATTTTCTTGGGCTTCAACATGAATTTGCATATGAGCAATTGATTGTTCCACAGTGAGCTCCTGGCCTTGTTTTGACTGATGATATGGAGCTTCTCCATTAGCTTTTTCCACAGAGGTAGTCAGTTTAATTCCAGTGTATTCCATCTGGCAAATTCCACATTTATCATCATTATTTATGTTGTTAAAAAAAGATATTTGCAATGAATAAGTAATTGATCTTGAAAAATTCTATCATGCAATCTTCAGCATCATTTCTATCACAAAGGCCATATTTTCCAACTACCAGTGCTTCATTTCCAGCTTGCACATGCCAATCACAAGCAATAATCAATATATCTTGATTGCATGTTAGTCAATTTCAGATTGCAGAAGTTTGAAACTGACAAAATATGCAGCCAAAATGTATTGATTATTGCTGTGATTGGAATGAGAGAGTTGGAAACAAAGAAGCATTAGTAGTTGAAAAAATATAGTGTTGGTGATAGAAATGATGCTGGAAAAAACTGGAACAGTTTAATTCACTGATGATTAACTGCTGGTTAGAAATATCATCTCAAAAAGTATTGGAATCTACTTGCTTAATGAAAATTTTACATGCTAATTTTGGTGTCTTTTTTATGAAACTGATACTCAGGATGGCTTCTCTAGGCTTTTTTTTTTTTTTTTCCCTAAAATGTTCACCAACTATTGTCCTCAAGATAGTTCAGCAAAAGAATAGAATCTTAACCTGTCCAAACACTCACGCCAGCCCTACATTGACATGAAAAAAGATCATAAGGCAGTGTGAATATACAGTGAAGCAAAAAAATAAATAAATAAAAGTGAGCTGAAAGATAACTTCAGAAAAGTTTATAAACCTGCATGATTACATATGCACATATGTCTCATGTTTACACTGACGTAGATGTTGAGGTACTGTTTACAATACAGTTGACTGGTAGTCAGAACACCTGATTTCTGATCCTGAGCCTTCCACTGATTTTCTATTTGGTCTCAGGCAAGTTAAGTCACATCACAGTGTGCATGGTGGCTATAAGAACACAGTCTTCAGCCAGGTTGTGTTGGTTTGAATCCTTTCTCAACTGCTTAATAATTGGGTAACTTTGGAAAAATTGCTTAACCTCTTTGTACCTCAGTTTTCTCATCTGTAAACAAGGATAATAATAGTTTCTAGTTCACAGGCTGTGATGAGGGGCTAATGAGACAATATGTGTAAAATATTGTTTGACACATCATAAGTATTTAATAAATAACAGCCATTGTTATTATCAGATCTGAATAACAGTTTGCACATGTAGAACATGAGGTCAAAGTAGGTGATCTCAATGATTTCTTTTAGTCTTCAGAAAAACTTTACCATAGGGAATGCAGCTAACAAAGCAACCTCCCCAAATCTCTATAATATCACAAAGAGCCCTCAACAAATCTTATTTACCATTGTTCATGTAGCACAGGGCTTATTGATTCCTATTATACATGCAGTTTTAACGGCCTTGTTTATCTGGCTTCTCAGACCACGGCAAATTAGATGTCGAAATTAGAAAAAGAAAGAATGTTAGAAGAAAAACACTCCATGTACAAGAGTGATTGCAAACAGCTTGACATTAAGAGATAGAAAACAGTTGCTGTCACAGAATGAATACACATGTACAACCATGACTCTAAGTCATCAAAAATTTCAGCTGCCTTTAATATGCTGGTTAAGGCAACCATCAATTTTAGAAATATTTGTACCAAAAATTATCAATATTTAATAGCTTTGGAAATGAAAGAGGCAAACTTCAGCTTCCTTAATGGGCAAAATGTTCAAGCCTCTCCCCTGATATACCAGCCTTCTTTTGTCTCTCTTGCTGTGGCCTTTCTAGCACCATGATGAACATGGTAGGGCATGTCCAATGTGGTTTTTGTCTCCCAATTCAGAGCCCAGCAGTGTACTAGAGGGCATTAGGCCAGGCAGTTAGCCCTGAAAACAGCAAAGCCTTCCTATCTGAGCCCTACTTCAAACTCCTGACACCTTGGTTTTTATATCACAATAGTAGTTATTTCATATGTTGATCCTCATATCAGTTGATTTCTTTTCCAACTTAGATGGTAACTTAGTCAAGATTAAGACTCAGCTAGACCTAGAATAAGGTTTGAATTCTGCCCCTGCCACTTGCCAGCTGTATGACTCTGGGTAAGACATTTTATCTTCTCTGCATACATTCCCCCATCTAGAAGACACAAATAATGCCTGACTACCTGTCAAAGACAATAAAAGAGATCAGAAAAGAGATCAGGTAGCAAAGTGCCTGGCATAGAGAAGGCACTTAAGCTGTATTAACTATTCCTGAAGTCCATTTTAATTGTTTCTAGGATTCTGACAGGTCTTCTCCAACCATAGTTCATCACATCACATAAAGATACGTAATGAATGAAGTGGAGGTTTGGAGTCAAATAGACCTGAATTTGAATTTCCTTTCTATCATTTACCATCTTTGTGACTTTGAATAATTATTTAGGCTTTCTGAGCCTCCATGTCCCCATTTTTTAACTTGGGGTACCACCACCTATCTGTAAGATTTCTTAAAATGAGAATTTATTTACTTAACATATTTATAGAGCCTGTCTTAATGAGTGATTAATACTTAAAATATCTTATATCAGGCCTATAATCTTCAAAGTAGTTTTACATACTTTATTTTATTCTTACAAAAATACTGTAAGGTAGTTGAGACAGTTATTATTATTCCATTTTAAAGAGGAAGAAACAAGCTGGAGATAATATCAAGTGGTTTATTAAATTTCAGACAGCCAGGACCAAGATTAGAATCCAGGCTTCTGTCTCATAGACTAATGTTTCCCATGTTAATATTTTTATTAATTCAGAAGAAGATTGGGCAATCTACTTCCATAGGGATATCACCTTGGAAACCCAAGGAGAGGTCACTATGAGTCATATCTGACTCAATGGCAGTGAGTTTGGTTTTTTGGTTACTTTTATTAATATGGTTAAGAGCATTCTTGGACTGTATATTTCAACTGAAAACATAAGAGACAAAGGAAAACAAGTGAATGCCCCTTTCCTCTTAACCTTCTAAGACCATTAGAAAATCTGTTATGATGTTTTTAGCAGCAGTAATAGAAAACCTCACAAACTGGATTAAATAACAAGGAAATTTATTATTTCACATAACTGGAGAGTCAGAACAACAAGAAAGTTTGAAGAACAGTATGATCAGGAACACAATAATGTCAGCAAAGACTGTTTCCTTTTGTCTCTTTTCTCTGCTGTCCTTAGCATCAGTTTCATCCTTTGGTTGGTTGCCCTCATGGGTACCAGATGGCTGTCAGTGGCAATTGAAGCTATAAACTCTCTTATCCATGTCTAGTAGGACTAAGAGTGAAATATCTGTCCCAAATATTAAGTATAAGTTCCCCATCAGTCTCTTGGGCCAATTCATGTAATATCTATCCCTGGATCAATAGGGGAACCAGGAAATGCCTGCACCTTTCATGATAAGATTAATCATGATCTACACTTGAAGTGATAATGAAGTCATCCACTCTCGAGCCATCTGAAGGAAAAGTAAATGAATAAATAATTAGTTTCTTTATGAAGAAATAAAACAGAATATGTGCTGAGTGGGTAACCAACAGTACCCACTGCAGAATATAACAGTAAAATTCACTGTTAAATTATAAAAATACTATTTGCATTTTTAATCTCCATTCACTGTCCTTAATCAAAGCATTGATTTCAGGTAATTATTTGAATCATTGTGAGGATTAACAAAGATATTCATCTCTAAATTGTTTTTTCTTTGTTTGATGATTCTATCATTTTAACTTAAAATTAAACACGAAGATCATTTAAGCTTTTATATAAAACAAAGTAAAGGTAATGAGAATTCCTATAAAATCAAGTTTTATTAAGAAAAATCAGTTTGGAACATGGACGGATTTGATTTTCCTAAAAATAAAAGAAAATGTAATGTAATGGATTGCAGTGCAGTGAATTACTTTGTACAGCTCTTCTAGCTATGGTCTTCATGACTCTTATCAGATTTCTGGGTGAAACTAAGCAAATGTGAGGTTCTTTGGTCTACCAAAGGGATTGAATAGATTGTTAGTAATGTAAATAAGGTACATGCACCCTTGTGGGGATGGGACCATGAAATAAGATATATGGAATGCTACTGTAAGGATTGGTCAGTTTTGTCATTCCACTAGGCTTAAAATGAGCCATCTCAGAAGAAGATGAGGAGATCTCACTACCCTCAAGAGAGAAAAGCCAAGAGTGGAGCATGTCCTTGAAACTGAGCACCCCCATGGAGGCAGAAGACAACAGAGAAATGGCAGCAGCAGAAACAGCAGAACCAAGAAATCCCATGAGCTGCAGGTTTGCCAGCCCATAAGGTGAGAAAGCTGAGTGCCTTTGAGCAGGAGCCTTGCTGGTGGAGTGGTGCACCTATTGGCAGAGCTAAAAGAGCTTTGTAACTAACACTTGCCCAATTAGGGCAGAGGCCAAGCCAAGAAGCCAAGGGGCAAAGAGAGGCATGCCGTCCGGCATGACTGAGGGCAGGCTGTCTTGATCAAAGAATTATATCCTGAGCATTCCAGAATCTGAATTGTAACCTGTTATTTCCCTAATAAATTCTGTATTCATGAGTATTGTCAGAGTTCTGTGTGGCATTACAACAAATTATAGAACCCAGCAGAGAAGTAGTGAGTGCTGTGGGAGAGACGGTTGGTATTAAAATTCTTAAAACTAAAAAGAAAATTGGAAGGTGATGGCATGTCTGAATCTGGCCTCATAGGAATAAGGTTTGAGTTGCTGATGGTGATAGTGTTTCCTCCTCATGAAATTAGAGGAGGTCAGAGGATGCTGCCACCATGCCCTCTTAGCATGGATCCATTCAATAAAGAATATAAAAAACAAAATTGAAAGTATGATATGACGGGAAAAACGTTAGACTAGAAATTCAAGGACCATGGTTCATGATCCCCCACTGCCACTAACAAATTACATATCCATGGATAAGTCACTTACATCTCTGACCTCATCTGCAAAAAAGAGTAGAACTAAATCAGGGGTTGCAAACTGGCCAACTACCATTCCACAGGATAAATTTGGCCCTAGATATTTATGTACTTATTTTTATTTATTTATTTGCTAACACTTAAGGTCTAGCATCAAGATTGGAAGAAGACTTATTAAAAATCTACAATATACAGATGATAAAACCTTGATTGCTAAAAGTAGAGAACTTGAAGCATTTACTGATAAAGATAAAACACTACAGCCTTCAGTATGAATTATACTTCAACATAAAGAAAATAAAAATCCTCACAACTGGACCAATAAGCAATATCATAATAAGCAGAGAAAAGATGGAAGTTGTCAAGGATTTCATTTTACTTGGATCCACAATCAACATCCATGGAAGCAGCAATTAGGTAATCAAACAATGTATTGCACTGGGCAAATCTACTGCAAAACACCTCTTTAGAGTGTTATAAAGCAAAGATGTCACTTTGAGGACTAAGATGTGTCTGAGCCAAGCCACCGTATTTTCAATCGCCTCATATGCATACAAAAGCTGGACAATGAATAAGGAAGGCTGAAGAAGAATTGATGCTTTTGAATTATGATGTTGGCAAAGAATATTGAATATACCATGGACTTCCAGAAACATGAATAAATCTGTCCTGGAAGAAGTACAGCCAGGATGCTCTTTAGAACAAATGATAGTGAGGTTTTGTCTCACTTATTTTGAATATGTTATCAGGAGGGACCAGTCCTTGGAGAAAGACATCGTACTTGGTAAAGTAGAGGGTAGTGGGAAAGAGGAAGACACTCAACAAGATGGATTGACACTGTAGCTGCAAGAATGGATTCAAACATAGCAACCAAAACTCTAGAGCCAGAGACCAAATGTTCAGAGTCATGTAATAAGAAAACATGCTTAGAAGTTATCCCAGAGTCAATTATGATCCTTTGTAACATCAAGATATCAAGAAATAAATGCCTGCATTCACAATTACTGTTTGCCAGTTATAGTTGCAAGACTGAAGTAACTCAGTCAAAATCCTATTATTACCCTATATTATATGATTCCAGTCTGTTGGGAGAAGGAAACATCTGGTAGTGATTTTAAAAGGACAATCATCAAAATCGATACTTCACAGGTTTTAATTTATACCATGCTGAAGTAAGATGAAATCCAACTTTCTTACTAGTCAACATGTGTTCCAAGAGTAGAAATCATCTCTCCCACAGAATCAAGAGAAAAGGAGCTCTGGTGGCACAGTGGTTAAGGCATTTGGCTGCTAACCAAAAGCTCAGTGGTTCTGGGACTAGTGGACCCTGCAAATTCCAGCTTGCATGACCCTGAAACCAGAAGAACTAGATGGTGCCCAGCCACCACTATCAACCACTCAGAAAGGGATCAAAATAGGAGATCCTGGATAAAGTAGGAGAAAAATGTGGAACAAAACTCAAAATCACAAAAAAGACCAGGCTTACTGGTCTGATAAAGAATGGTGAAACCTCTGAGACCATGGCCCCTAGTTACACTTCGGGCCTGGAATTGAACTCACTCCTATGGCTTACAGCCAAACAATAGACAGGCATATAATGTGAACATTTACACCAAGTAGGTACACTTCTTAGAACAATCTGAAGGACAGTATTTGCACAGGGAGATAGCTCAGAGAGCAAGAATGCATAGGAAAGAAAGACACAGGGAAAAGGTCAACACAGGGAGGAAGTGGGAAGAAAGCTGTTACATTATGGGGGTTGCAATCAATGTCATGAAATAAAATGTGTATGAACTGTTGTATGCAAAATGAATTTGTTCTGCAAACTTTCACCCAAATCACAATTTAAAAAAAAGAAAAGAAACAAGGTCAGTGGTTCAAACCCAGCAGCTGCTCCATGGGAAAAAGGTAAAGCAATCTGCTTCCATAAAGGTTTACAGCCTTGGAAACCCTATAGGGCACTTCTACTCTGTCCTGTAGGGTTGCTACGAGTTGGAATCAACATGATAGCAGTAGGTTTAGATTTTATAGAATTAAGAATTGGCCTGTTGTATATATGGATACCTCTTTAACTCAATTTACTTGCAAAATAGCACCTAATTCAATTTCACCAAGTGAAAATGAAACTTTTTTCACTATTCTCCTTTCAAAGAAGTGCTGCCAACACAGAGCTCCTATCAGCCCATAAAATATGTATTTCCCAATGCATGTCTCAGAGTCTATGCTAGTGCATATAATGCTTTTTCCTTTTCACTGCTCAGAACTTTTTCATCCTGATTAGAAGGTTTGGCACATCTTTAACATTACATAATCACAGGGGTGAAAACATGTACAACTGTTCACTGCAGACTAGTAAGTAAGCACAAGTAAGCCCATCCTTACCTTGCTTTCTGGATACTCTGTCAGGGATTGCAAATTTGAAAAGAGGCTTTGATTCTGTAGGAAGCTGTCCTGGGGTTTGGAAAGAGAAAGATGCCATCCATACCTAGAAGCAGAATATTTGATGTGGTAAAAAAAAAAAAAGTGAAATTGTTCACTACAGATTAGTAAATTAGCACAAGTCAACCTATGCTTACCTTGCTTATTGGGTAACCAAACAATGCATAATCATATGTCAGTACAGAAGCTTTTAGCTTCTCACCACTGTTTATGCTAAGCCATTCCAATGCAGTAATATCATGAATACCTCCAAGAGATAACCCAAGGTTATCTACTGGCTATATAATTTGTCAGACATTAATACAGACTAGAGCTATCAGTAAACACAAAGTATTTTTTGTCCTCTTTTGCTGATAGTGGTTTTGATAAGATTTAAAGGTAGCCAAAGCTTAACTTCCTTAAGTACTAGTGTGTGTGTGTGTGTGTGTGTGTGTGTTTTAACAAGTGACTTAAAATGTCAATTTAAATTATCTCTTCTAACAATGTGTCAAAGATTTGCTAAAGTTTCTGACTTTATTGTCAGCTGTTGACATTTGCATTTGCTTACTGAAAAAAAAGAAGAAAGTATCCCTTTCAAGGTGTTAGTCCTTGATCCAAGTTAATATAATAAGAGCTAATCTCAAGAAAAGTCTCAAACTCTAAAGAGGAGCCTAAAGGGTGAGTCTCCATTAACAGACAAAGAAGTTTCCAAAGGGCTTCAGCAAATTGTTTTTCAAAAATCTCATCAATTTAGAGATCCATTTGCAGAAAAATGAAACAAGATCTGTACCTCACACCACACACAAAAACGAACTCCAGATGGATCAAAGACTTAAATGTGAAACCTAGAACTATGCAGTTTCTCAAGGAAAATTTAGGGTCAAACTTAAGGGCCCTAATATATGGTATAAATAGACTACCAAGCATAATTCAAAATGCACCAT
>NW_006921615.1:14097538-14113659 GCF_000298275.1 Orycteropus afer afer
GGAGCTCTGGTAGCATAGTGCCTAAGGCACTTGACTGCTAACCAGAAGGCTAATGGTTCAAACCCACCAGCCACTCCTTGGAAGAAAGGTTGGGCAATCTACTTCTGTAGTGAGACTGCCTCAGAAACCCAAGGAGGGGTTGCTATCAGTCAGGTTTGACTCGACAGCACATAAAAACAACAACAATTGACTGACATTTCAAAGCTCTCCATCTGGACCACTTGACAGAATTTTCCATATGATATTCTTACATAAAGCATCTATTCCAATCAAATTCTGGTGTATTGTGGACAATCAAATTGATGCACTCACTGCCACACATACCTGGGCTTTCCTTTCTCTTGACTTTGTCAACTCTGTATACTATCCTAAAGTGCTTCCTTTTTTCTGTCTGCCCAACTCAAAGGCTGAACTCAAGTCTACTTCCTTTATGAAGTTTTTGCAAATGACTTATTTTCTGAATCGCTGTAGTACTCACACATTGTAATGTCTCTTTGATTGCTCCTAATTTGTATCTCTATTACTTTTTTTAGTTGTCATTACATTTCTATTTTATATGCTTCAGGTAGATTTTCCATTCCCAAAGATTGTATATTGGTCCTTATGTCTCTCCAATGTCTTACACAGTGTTTTGCATATGGCCAATATGTAATATGTTAGCTAATCTGCATACTTTAACTTATCTCGTTCAATCATTTAAGTAATCTAAATGCTGAAATACAATGATTGAATATTATAGAGTAGCTTTAAAAATTTTAATTATATTAGTGGCCCAGACACCTGAAATAGACTTCCAAATGTTCCACTTACGACACAGTAACATATTGTAGAAAAGTCATTTCACTTTCCTTAGTTTTAGGTTGGTTACCTAAAAATTGGAAAAATAATAATGATTCTCCTATCTGTTTCACCCAGAAGCTGCAAAAGAGAAAGACTTTGCAGTCTGTCCCCACAAAGATTGTTGTTGTATGCTGTCTAGTTGATTTCAATCCATAGTGACCCCATGTGACAGAGTAGAAATGATCCATAGAGTTTATTAAGCTGTAAGTTTTATAGAAGCAGATTACCAGGTCTTTTCTCCCATGGAGTGGCTGGTGGGTTTGAAACATGAACATTTCAGTTAGCAGTTGAGCTTTCACATAGAGTTGTTATGATTTGAAATCTACGTGAAGGATGTGAGACTCAAATGATGTAATGTTTTTGAAAGTGTTTTACATAGTTATTATCTTACAAATATGAATGATCACAGTTAAGCATAAGAATTCTACCTTTGGAAATCCCATATTAATTATAATGAAGAGCTCCTACAACCAAGATTGGTTTGAAGGTGTATTATGATCAATTCCACTGCTTATTTGTCCGTTTGTCCTATTGTGGTGGTGTGTGTATTACTGTGATCTGGAAGATAAGCAGACAGGTTTCAGTGGAGCTTCCAGACTAAGACAGACTAGGAAGAAGGACATGGCCAGGTCCACCTCTGAAAATACTGGCCACTGAAAACCTTATGGATGGTAGTGAAACACTGTCTGATATAGTGCCAGAAGATGAGCCCCCCACTCCCACCTCCGGGTGAAAGATACTCAAAATATGACTGGGGAATATCTGACTTCTCAAAGTAGAATCAACCTTAATGGCATGGATGGAAGAAAACTTATGGGACCTTCATTTGCTGATGTGGTCCTATTCAAAATGAGAAGAAACAGTTGCAAACATCCATTAATAATCAGAGCATTGAATGCATGAAGTATGAATCTAGAGAAATTGAAAATTATAAGAAATCAAATAGAATGCACAAAGATCAATATCCTGGCATTAGTGAGCAGAAATACTGGCCATTATGAATCAGACAATTATATGGTCTGCTATGCTGGGAATGACAAATTGAAGAAGAATGGCATGGCATTCATCATCAAAAAGAGTATTTCAAGAGCTTTCCTGAAATATAATGTTGTCAGTGATAGGATAATATCCAGCCACCTACAAGGAAGACCAGTTAATATTACTGATATTCAAATTTATGCACCATCCACTAAGGCCAAAGATGAATAAATTAAAGATTATACCAATTTCTGCAGTCTGAAGTTGACCAAATATGTCATCAAGATACACTGGTAATTACTGGTGATTAGAATATGAAAGTTAGAAACAAAAGAGAAACATCTGTAGTTGAAAAATATGGCCTGGGTGATAGAAATTACAAAGTGATCACATGATAGAACTTTACAAGACCAACAATTTATTCATTCCAAATACCTGTTTTCAACAACAGAAATGGCAAATATATACATGGACCTCATCAGATGGAATACACAGGAATCAAATAGACTACATCTGTGAAAAGAAATGATGGAGAAGATCGATATCATCAGTCAGAACAAGGCCAGGTGCTGACTGTGGAACAGACCATCAATTGCTCATAAGGAAGTTTAATTTCAAGCTGAGGAAAACTAAAACAAGTCCATGAGAACCAAAATAAAACCTTGAGTGCATCCTACCTGAATTTAGAGACTATCTGAAGATAGATTAGATGTACTGAACATTTGACTGAAGATCATATGAGTTGTGGGATGACATCATACACAGAGAAAGCAAAAGGTCATTAAAAAGATAGAAAAGGAAGAAAGATAAAAATGAATCTCAGAAAAGACTCTGAAATTTCCTCTTGAAGTAAGAGTAGCTAAAGCAAATGGAAGAAACAATGAAGTAAAAGAGCCGAACAAATGATTTCAAAGGGCATCACAAGATGGAAAAGTATAGTATTATAATGAAATGTGCAAAGACCTGGAGTTAGGAAATCGAAAGGGAAGAACATGCTCAGCATTCCTAAAGCTGAAATAACGGAAGAAAAAACTCCAGCCACAAGTTACAATATAGAAGGATTCCATGTGCAAAATAATAAATGATGCAGGAAGCACCAAAAGATGATGGAAGGAATATGTAGAGTTACTGTGACAAAAATAATTGGTTGATGTTCAACCATTTCAGGAGGTAGCAAATGATCAAGAACTGATGGTATTGAAGGAAGAAGTCCAAGCTGCACTGAAGGAATTGGCAGAAAACAAGACACCAGGAATTGATGGAATATCCATTGAGATGTTCCAACAAACGTATACCATGTTGGAGGCACTTACTCATTTTTGCCAAGAAATTTGAACAACAGCTACCTGGTCAACCAACTGGAAAAGACCCATTTTGTTGTCGATTCCAAACAACAATAATCTAATAGAATGCAAAAATTACTGAATATCATTAATTTGGCACACAAGTAAAATTTTATTGAAGATAATATAAAAAAAGGTTGCAGCAATACACGGACAGAAAACTACCAGAAATTCAAGCGATATTCAGAAGAAGACATGAAATGAAGGATATCATTGCTGACATCAGATAGATCTTGGCTGAAAGTAAAGAATACCAGAAAGATGTTTACCTGTGTTTTACTGACTATGCAAAGGCTTTGGACTATGTGGATCATAACAAATTATGGATAACATTGAGAAGAATGGGAATTCCAGAACACTTAATTATGCTCCTGAGAAACCTGTACATAGACCAAGAAGCAGTTGTTTGAACAAAACAAGGGGATACTGAATGGTTTAAAATCAGGAGAGGTGTATGTCAGGGATCCTTTTATCATACTTATTCAATCCGTATGCTAAGCAAATAATCTGTGAAACTGGACTGTCTGAAGAAGAATATAGCATCAGGATTGGAGGAAGACTTATTAACAAACTGAGCCATGCAGATGACCCAACCTTGCTTGCTAAAACTGAAGAAGACTTGAAGTACTGACTGATGAAGGTCAAATATTACAGCCTACAATACAGATTGCACCTCACCATAAAGAAAACCAAAGTCCTCACAACTGGTCCAATTAGCAACATCATGATTCATGGAGAAAGGATTAAAGTTGTGAAGGATTTCATTTCACTTGGATCCACAATCAACAACCATGGAAGCAACAGTCAAGAAATCAGACATCATATTGTACTGACAAATCTGGTACAAAAGACCATTTAAAATATTAAAGAGCTAAGATGTCACTTTGAAGACTAAGATGCACCTGACCCAAGACATAATATTTTCAATAGCTTCATATACATGTGAAAGCTAGACAATGAATAATAAAGACTGTGAAAGAATTGATGCATTAGAGGTGTGATGTTGGTGAAAAATATTGAATGAACTATGGACTGCTAGAAGATAAACAAATCTATCTTGAAGCAAGTACAGCCAGACTACACCTCTTGTACTTTGGTCACAGTTTCAGAAGGGATCAGTCCCTAGAGAAAGATATCATGCTTGGTAACATAGAGGGTCAGCAAAAAAGTGGAAGACCCTCAAAAAGATAGATTCACAAGGTGGCTGTGACAATGGGCTCAAGTATGGCAATGATTGTGAGGATGGTGCAGGCCCAGGCAGTGTTTTGTTCCATTCTGCATAAGGTCACTATGAGTTGGAACTGACTTGACGGCACCTAACAACAACAACAATGTGATCAGTTCTAAACAGTGGATCACATTGTTATTCTTATTCTCACTTTACAGTTGAAAGTTCGAAGTTATCTATAAGTTGGTTGAAGTGAAATTAATGGCAGCACCAAAATGAAATCTCTCCACATTTCTTGTTTGTAGCTTTGAGCCTAATGAGCATTACTGCTTCTTTCTAAATTTTCTTTAAGCACTTTTAAAGTTCTCATTCTTAAGGATTAATATAAAGCAACACATTGAAAATATCAACTTCTTCTCTATAGCATGTATTAGTTATATATATCATCCTTCAGTCCATAATTTAGCTCTCCATCTCTACAAAGTATTCCCTTCCTTTCCTCATAGTCCTCAAATTCATGGCCCTTTTATCAAAAATCTATGTCTTTACCATTTGCTCACTGCCACTTCCATTGACACATTTCTACTTGAATATCCCACAAGAATCTCAAATTTAAGGAAATTAAACCTGAACTTATCATCTCTTCTTCTTTCATGCCCCCCATTCTGAAACCTGCAACTTTATGTTGCTTGTCTCAGGACATACACCACCATCCACCCAGTGTCCAAAACCAGAAACTTTGGAGTCATTCTTGGCTGCACTGTCCTCCCAGCCTTACTAATTCCTCCTAATTCAGTCCCCTTTCCATCTCATTAAGGAGCTCTGGTGGCAGAGTAGATAAAACATTTGGCTGCCAACCAGAAGGTCACTGGTTCAAACCCACCAGCCATTCCATGGAAGGAAGATGGGGCAATCCACTTCTGTAAAGATTTGCAGCCTCAGAAACCCAATGGGAGTCATTATGAGTCAGAATGTACTTGATGGCAGTGAGTTTGTGTTTTGTTTTGTTTTGTTTTTGTTCCATCTCATCAATTCATATATTTCTTGCATCTTCATGGCCAAGACTTAGCTTTAACCCATTAATTGCTTAAATTACAATAGTCATTTAACTACACTCCCACCTCCTATTTTCCCTCCCTCCAATCCATTGTCCATTCTGTAACCAGAGTAATCCCTTTAAGATACAAATGTAATCCCATCAATCCCTGGTTTAAAAATCTTTCTTTGGCTTCTCATTGCCATCGGGAAGTGGGATGTAAGATGAATCATACATTCAAACTCCTTCACATGACAATTAGGGCTTTTCTCACTCAGCTAATTCCCTTCCTTCTATCAAGCCTCACCTTACTTATCAATGTCTCCTGGAAGATTTTCCTTTTAATCCTGTTCCAAAAATTTACTGGTTAGCACCCTACATACTTTGCCTGATTGAACATTCTCACACTGTCTTATGTTTTACTTGCCTGACCTCCTCAGTGGCTTAAAACCTCCATAAGAACATAAACTTTTTAAACTTATTTTTTTATTTTTTTATTTTTTTTACCAATTTGTCTTGGTTTCCCTTGTCTCCTGAACACTGAAATTTGCTCACTCTCTCTTCTTCTGCACATACTATTCTTCCTAATGAAATCCTCTTTCCCTTCTACTCTTGTGAAAAGGACACAGAAGTGGCATTCGCTTACTTCCTCTAACTTCACAAGAGGGAGAGAGAAGGATCAACAGTAACTGCCCAAGGCTGATGTCTATGAGGTGGAAGTCAGACATACTGCCACCCTCCAACCTTTTACTTTTTACCAATTTTGACACCAACCATCTCTACTCTCTACTTCTCTGCTGGTTTCATAATTCATTACAGTGGTCACACAGAACTCACAGACAATACTCAAGATTATGGAGTTTATTAGAGAAGTAACAGGGTACAATTCAGGTACAGAACACAGTTCTTCCATCAGGACAACCTTCTTTTGGCCATGCTCACAGGCATATCTTTCTTTAGCCCTTGGCCTCTTGTCCTGACCTCTTTCCTGCTCAGGCAAACATTACAAAGCTCTTTTAGCTCTGCCAACAGGTGCAACTAGGTGCACCTTGTATTGCCTGCAAGTTCTCTGCCCAAAAGGACTTACCTTTCTCACTCTGTGGGCAGGAGAGCACACTTTTCTGTCTCATGCCAATCTCTCAGTTCTTCTGCTGCTGCTGCCACCTCTGAGCCATTGTCTCAGCCTTCGTCTCAATGCAAGGATCTCAGGTCCAAGGATCTCAGGTCCAAGAATACGCTCCACTTCTGGCTTCTTTCTCAATGGCAGTGAGACCTCCTTTCTGCCTCTCAAAAAAAAAAAAAAAAACCTCACTGCTATCGAGTCAAATCTGACTCATAGAGAGCCCTCTTCGGGTTTTCGAGGTGCTATCTCTACAGAACTAGATGGACCAGTCTTCCTTCTAAATAGTGGCTGGTGGACTTGAACAATTAGCCTTTTGTAGGAGGGTTCATTTTAAGCCTAGCAAGATGACAAAACTGACCAATCCTCACATTCGGATTCAATACACTTTATTTGCACAGTCCCACCCCCACAAGGACACCATGTACAGTTTGTACAGTTCCTAACAAACTATCCAATCCCTTTAGTGGGCCACAAGCACTTTACATTTGCATAGTTCCACCCATTCATCTGGTGGGAGTCACAAAATCCATGGCTAGAAGAGCAATTCACTGCATCACAACTCTACTAGATATTTTTTTTTTGTTGTTGTTGTTGTTGTTATTTGCCATCCAATCAGACCCGACTCATAGCGACCCCTCCTTGGGTTTCCAAGGCAGTATCACTAGGGAAGTAGATTGCCCAACCTTCCTTCTGAGGAGTGGCTGGTGGGTTTGAACAGCCAGCCTTCAGGTTAGCAGTCAAGTGCCTTAGGCATTATGCTACCAGAGCTCCTACTAGATGTTAGGAATCATGTTTATTTCAGGAAATTATCCCTAATTAATGTTATCTAGGAGTCCTTGGGTAGTTTATATGGTTAATATTCTAGGCTGCTAACCAAAAGGTTGGAAGTTCAAGCCCAACCAGAGGCACCTGGGAAGAAATGTCTGGTGATCAGCTTCTGAAAGTTCCCAGCCTTGAAAACCCCATTGAGTCACTGTGAGTCAGAGTTGACTCAATAGTAACTGGAGTAGCAGTAGTAGTAGTAGTAATAGTCCAAACCAAAAACTCACTGCCATCAAGTGGATCTCTACTCATAGAGACACCTCCTTGGGTTTCTGAGGAGGTATCTCTATGGAAGTATATTGCCCAACCTTCCTTCCGAAGAGTGGTTGGTGGATTTGAACTGCCAGCCTTCTGATTAGCAGTCAAATGCTTTAGGCACTATACCACCAGAGCTCCCATTAGTAATAGTAGTTACTCCTTAATCTGAATCTCTTTTGAACTTACTTATTAAATGGATATGTTTCCTTTAGCACTTTTTGACATGTTGTAGATAAATAATGAGTTTGAGGTATGTAGATAGTGTTGCCTATCATCAGTTTTAAATTCCTTGGACAAGCACTGTATTTTTTAAACCTTCAATTACCCTGATTTGGTACATTCACTGGCAGTCAGAAGATACTCATTAAAGGCTATTTATTATGTGTTATTATCCTTTCCAGTTTTCACATCCCAAACTCTTATGAATCATAGTTCATCATTCATCCTTCTCCTTCCTCTCTCACATAACACTACCAGACTGATCATTGTATTTCAGTCTAACAAGGAGCTGGAGTGCTTGTTGAGAAGAAGTTAAAGTAAAATGTGCCCTCCTGAACGGTGATCAGGAGTTAAGGCTAAACATGTGCTATCTTCGTAGTCTGGGATTTCTTCTTTCATCTTGGGCAACACTGTCATCATTTTCAACTCTTTCATTTTTTCATGTACTAGTAGGACTTGTAAGATTCTGACTGTTGTTGTTGTTGTTATGTGCCATCAAGTCAGATCCGACTCACAGTGATACCTCCTTGGGTTTCTGAGGTGGTATCATTATGAAAGTAGATTGCTCAACCTTCCTTCTGAGGAGTGGCTGGTGGGTTTGAACCACCAGCCTTCTGGTTAGCAGTCAAATGCCTTAGGCACTATGCCACCAGAGCTCCCAAGATTCTGACTAGCCCCTTACAAAGTTACATTACAAAAGTAAAAGTCAACAAAACAATTGACTGATATGACAGTCAATCCAGAAAAGAGTCAAAATTTACTGTACCATAATGGAGAAAAATCTCTTTGATATGTTTAAAACTGTTTTGAAAGAAAGCAAATTGAAAGGATAAAGCCAGAGCCTATATTATCATTGCCACCTGGTATGTAGACATCTTACACCAAATACTTTAGTTTCACTTTTATAGAGCTTGTGCCCTCAGCATGAGTTTTCCTAGGTAATGTCATTCCAATGCTTCCTGCTTAGAAAAAATTTGAATGGCAAATACTCACCAAACAAGCATAATCTTCCAAGAAGGGAGCAGGAACTAGAATCAAATAGAAAACAAATATTCAGCCAAGCATGAAACCTGTCAGAGAAAGTATACTACCTGTATCACCATTGTTCTGTTTATACATATATATATATTTTACTTCATGTGTAGATTTGCATATAACAACAGTCAGATTATTCTCATTTTTAATCCACATAGTATTATCTTATGCTGTAATATTATGGTTAATTTACATATTTCCTAATTTGGGGGTGTTTGGATAGTTTAAAATATAAGCATCTCATAGACAGTTCTGCTATGGAAATCTCTATACAATTTTCTCCTTTGTGTACATGCCCAACAAGAGAATAACTGGATCTAACCCAAAACCAAACCAAACTCATTGCCATAGAGTTAATTCTGACTTATAGCACCTCAGGTTGCTCTGAGAATGGGATCTAGGTCTAGGAAAACATACAGTTCTTGTTCCATTGCTCCAGGATTCTTGTCAGCAAGATGAAGCTAATTTATAAATGCTACCAATAACCCAAAAACCAAACTCACTGCCATCAAGTCAATTCTGACTCAGCGACCCCCATTGGGTTTCTGAGGCTATAAATCTTCACTGAAGTAGATTGCCCGCATCATCCTTCCTCAGCATGGCTGGTGGGTTTGAACCACTGACTTCTGATTAACTGCCAAATGCCTTATCCACTACACCACCACAGCTGGCAGTTGTACATGAATGTACATACCCTATATCCCAGCTTTCAGTGTTTGTTTGTTTTTTAATTATGTTCCTTTGTTTTCATAGTTTAACCAAAAATTGGTATAACTGTCATTTATTTTACTATTTATGAGCCTGCCTATTGTTCAACATGACCATTTACTACTTCATTTATATAATGGAACTCAATTGAGCCAAAACTATGTGCCAAGTACTGTGTCAAGACTGAAGATCATAAAGATGCCTAGGAACACCTGTGCCTCAAAGGCATACAGTGCAGAACTGAAAAACCCACTCTCATCAGTCAATTCCAATGCACAGCAACCCTTGTAGGGTTTTCAAGTCTGTAAATCTTTATTGAAGCAGACTGCTTCATCTTTCTCCTGTGGAGCAGCTAAGGGGTTTGAACCAACAACCTTTTAGTTAGGAGCTCAATGCCTTAACCACAGCACCACCAGAGCTCTTTGTATAGTATAGAACTTAAAAATAAAAAAAACTCTGCCATCAAGTTGATTCTGAGTCATATTGACTCCCATTGGGTTTCCAAGGCTGTGAATCTCTACCAAAGCAGACTGCCTCATCTTTCTCCCATGGTGCAGCTGGTGGGTTTAAACTACCAACCTTATGGTTAGCAGCCAGATGCCCTAACCACTACACCACCAGAGAGCTCCTCTACAGCATAAAGAGGGAAAAATAAAATAAAATAAAAGTAAAACCACAGCAAGAGCAGTAAGTTATATCTATACAATGGTATACGACACAGTTTTTAAAGGGAATAAACTACTAAATAAACTACCAATGGTAAATTGTATGTTGTGTATATTTCCCCAGGAAACCCTGGTGGCACAATGGTTAAGCATTCAACTGCTAACTGAAAAGTCTGCACTTTAAACCCACAGCTGCTCCTCAGAAGAGAGATATGGTAGTTTACTTCTGTAAAGATTTACAGCATTGGAAATCATATGGGGCAGTTGCACTCTGTCCTATAGTTGTTTCTATGAGTTGGAATTGACTTAACAGTGATGGGTAAGGGTGTATTTTACCACAATTAAAAAAAAAATGCAGAAGGGGGTATAGTAATGAACTTCTGTTAGATGCAACAACAAGGATGAATTTCAAAAGCATGATACTAAATGAAAGAAAGCAGGCTAAAAAGGCTACATATTGTATGACTCCATGCAATATTCTGAAAAAGGAAAAACTATATTAACAGAAAACAGGTCGGTGTTTGCAGAGTCTTGGGGAGGGGAAGGGAATTGACTAAAAAGGGGTGAGTGGTGGAAGTATTCTGCATCTTGATTACAATAGTGGTTGCATGACTGCATATGCTTGTTAAAATGCATAGAACTGTGTGCTGGGAAAGAATTCATTTTACTAAATATAAATTATACCTCAGTAAACCTGACTTCAAAAGAGTGATAAGTGAAAAAGTTTGAGTATTTGTTAAGAATGGCGGTTTGAATCAGGCCACTGGAATTTGTATCTTTTTCATATCATTTGCTATGTGACGATGCAGTTATTTTATCTCTCTGGGTCACAGTTTGCTAATCTTTATAATGAGAGTAGGTGATAGTGCTTATTTTATCAACTGTATAGGAGAGATAATCAATGCACAGGATATGGAATACTGTAAGGTTCATGGTGACCCCATGCACAACAGGATTGGACTACCATGATCTATCGATTTTCATTGGTTAATTTTCAGAAGTAGATCACCAGGCTTTTCTCCTGAGGGTTGATCTGGGAGCTCTGCTGAAACCTGTTCAGTAATATACTAAGACACAAGCCTTCACTGACAGAGGGTAGTGGCTGCACGTGAGATGCATTGGCCAGGAATCAAACTCAACCTTCCACATAGAAAGCAAAAATTCTACCATTGAACCATCACCACCCTGACAAGAGCTCAATATATTTTGTTTATTTTTATTCAAGTGCTACAATAGAGTATTATACATTGTTCAATAGAAAACAGGCAAAAGGCCAGAAAAGTCATTTTCTGAAAGGAGGATTATAAAAGCTCATTAGACTAAGGAAGATAACTTTTGCACAACCAGTGACTAAAAAAATAATTAAATATAAACATAGTTTTTGTTTAAAAAAAAATACATGAAGTTTTTCTCTTTTCACTTCTTTCTTTCTTTCCTCCTCCCTTCCTTCTTTCCTCCCTTCTTTCTTTCCTCTCTTTTACCCTTCCTTCCTAAGGATGAAACCCAGGGTTGAGTAGGACCTACAGAAGCAAGCATTCTTTCATGCTATAGGTAGACATGTAAATGGATCAACATTTATAGAAAGTAATTTGTCATATGTACCAAGAGCATGAAAGTATTAAGACTCTTTAATCCAGTAATTTAAAAGTTTTATCCCTAAAAAAAGTATTAGTAAAGCTCACAGGGATTTAAGGATTTATATGCAAGAACAATTGTGATGTATATGGAAGAGTAAACCATCAAAAATGTCAATACCTGTCTTGGTTCTCTAGTGCTGCTATAACAGAAATGCCACAAGTGCATGGCTTAACAAACAGGAATTTATTCTCTTATAGTTTAGGAGGTTAGAAGTCCAAATTTAGAGTGCCTGCTCTAAGGGCTGGGTGAAGGACCCTCAACCTTGGGTTTCAGCTCTCCTCTTATTCCAGGCCAACTGGAACTAGAGACATCTCCTAATTCAGACAGCTGCTGGCTGCTGAGACTGACAAACCAAAGGTTGGCAGGTAAATGGCACAGTCCCAAGATGAGCAGGCAACATGGTAAGCCACTAGATTAAGTCCAAGAACAGTCTCAAGATTGTCAGGCAACACAGCAGGCCATGGTGACTTAGCCAAATGCAGGATTCAGATGTGCCCAAAAGCTCAAGACCTTCCTCAAAGCTTCCCCATATATACTGGAAGAAAGCCACACCCTGAAGGCAACTAATTAGCTTCTCACAGCAGATTCCACCATGGAGTTGATTCCAATCTCATCATCGGGAATAACTGCATCCAGTTACCAAACACTCAAATCCATGACCCAGCCAAGTTAACAAACAACCTTAGCTACCACAATACCCTAAATGTTAGCCTCAAAAAACTCATTGCCATCGAGTTGGATCTGATTCATAGTGATCCCTCCTTGGGTTTCTGAGGCAGTATCACCACAGAAGTAGATTGCCCAATCTTTCTTCCGAGGAGTGGATGGTGGGTTTGAACTGCCAGCCTTCTGGTTAGCAGTCAAATGTTAGAGGAAAGGTTAAATAAACTTAGGTATATGCATACTGTTATGAAACCAAAAAAATCATATTTTTGAAATTGCTAAATGGACAAGCTCTTTTTGACAGGGTCAGTACCTGGCTCCTGAAAAAAATAGAGGTTTCTCAGGTGGGAGAAATGGATAATTGTATACTGGTAGAATGAATATTAAGTACAGGGCCAAAAGCCTGAGAACTCTTCTGGTGGCCTGGAAGTGGCAAATAGCCCAGTACAGCTAGAATATAGAGTTTCATAAAAGAAATTATAAGATATAAAGGAAAAAAAAAAACTAAGCAAGGCCAGGCTGTAAATAAACCTGGATAATTTTTCATGACAATACAATTAGGAATTTTTAAGAAGATACTTAACTCAGTTGTTTTATTTTAGTAAAACACCTCTGGCAGGCAAAATAATCTCTCTCTCTCTCTCTCTCTCTCCTCCCTCTCTCTCTCTCTCTTTTTTTTTTTTTTTTTCCTTTCTCTTCTGAACATTTACAAATGGAATTCTATCTGGGAAAAAAATTGGTTCAAGTCAGTACACTCCTTAAGTGACTGCAAGTACAGCCAGATGCATGCTAATTTAAACATCTCCTTATGGACTCCTTTAATATTTCTTGAGCCCATTATTTTCATAAGAAGTCAAGTCCATTATGGTCATCTCTTACATTTTGTTGTTTTGTTTGGATAAATCTCTTACAAAGTCTCGTTTCCCGTAGTTTAATCTGTTTTTCTACCCTCCAAGCTGTTTTGTCCCACTTTGAGAATATAATTTAGCTTCTGGGCATTTTTTAATTATATTACTTTCTTCTTGATAGAATAATCAGCTTAAGCCAGTCCCACCTTTGCAATCATAAACCCATAATCCTGCTAAGGTGAAGCATAACCCCCTTTACTTTTCAGTCTTTAAATCATTATTTTGCAAACTGGGAGTCTACTTCTAAACAGTAGTCAAAATTTAGGGTGGTTACACCCTGGGCAAAATACCATCTCCTTGGCCAAACTTTTATCAGAAGGCGTTGCAGAAACTCATTAAGTCTCTTGAGCCAAAGATCCAGGTGAATCATTCTAAACCTCCACCCAGTTCAACTTTTCCCTCTGGTAATAATTAATTATATTTTCTCCTTTTCCCACTCCCACCTCCACCAACACACCATCACATGTTCCACATGGCTACACACACTCCTTCTGAGTTCACAGGCTCATATAATGTTCACTTGCTGACACTCACAAGAGAGAAAGAGAGGGAATAAAATGTCTATAGAATTCTTTAGTGAGTCCCTGGCAGCAGAAAAGGACTAAAAACTGAGTTCTAAAAGTCATGCAGCTTAATTCTAAACAGCATACTTTAGTTGACTTCACATTTTAATATCTCAATAAAAAGAATGGTAAAGAAAATGTTTTACATGGAAATATTCAAATGACAGTTTGCTACTATATTATTCAAATTGTAACATAATTTTCATTATTAGACCCAGTCTACCTGTAGAATCAAAGAATTTTAGAACTCAAATGGGACTCATAAAAAGTACTTGGGTTCTGCAATTATTCAGAATGAGTTTGAATACCAGTTCACTCACTTATCAGCTGTGTGGACTTCAGCAAGTATTTCAACTTCACTGAGTCGTGATTTCATCTGTAGGCATAATACCTATTTCAGAGGGCTGCTGTGGGAATTCGTTGTAATAACATATTCAATGCTAAGCAGAATGGCTGTTCCTTGGGAAAGAGTAACATCAACAACAGCAAACAGCTTGAAAACACTTACCATTCTGAGCTCTCTACATATATTAGCTTATTTAATCCTCCCACCAAGCACATAACAACAACAACAACAACAAGCACAGTAATAGAGGTAATATCATGGCATCTATTTTACAGATGGAAAAACTGAGATACAAAAAGTCTAATTTATTTATTCAATATTACAAAGATATTAATTGGCTATGCTGGGATTTGAACCTACACAGTACAATTCTAAAATCTGCACTTAACCACATTGCCTCTGAACACAGTCCCTTCTCTCCTTAAAGAGAGGTTAACTGAAAGCTTCAATAATGCAATGTGACATTGAGGTTAGTGATTTAATTAGATGTTAAGATCTGGAAACCTAGTTCTCCTGATTCCAAATCTAACACCATTTCTCTAAGAAAGCAAAATAGGGGACTTCTGGTAAGATGGAGGAATATATCCTGTGAGTGACACAGATGCTCTTCAACAAAGAAAAAAAAAACAAAAACAATTGACAGAGATACAGAAGATAATCCTGGAGCCCTGAGTTTTGAAAGGAAATATACAGAAGTGGATTAGGCACCAACTAGAGGAAAAAAGTGAACAAAAACAGGACCTAAGAATAGGCTCTGTTTGCCAAGGTTGGCAGGGACATACCAGAGGCTGACAACAGGAAAGGAGACAGGTGGTGAGTGTATAAATGCTGTCAACTAGTGAATAGAGGACCACAGTACCCTGCTTGCATAGATAACATACAAACAAAACAAAGAAAGAGAAAATTGTGGGCAACTCTCCAACATACAATCACCAATTAAATATAAACACAAAAACATCACAATGCCTTGGAGACAGCAGAGCATCACAGTCTACACAAAAAAGCAAGATAAAGCAGTGGAACAAGGGACCAGGATACAGACCCAAAACACATCCCTGAGGAAGATGCAGCATTGGAACTCCCTGATAAAGAATTCAAAAGAATTATACTTAGGTATCTTCAATGAATTGAGAGACAGATCAAGGAAAACACAGAGAAAACCCTAGAACGATTTCAAAAGACAATACAAGAACAAAATGACAAAATAAATAAAAAATTAGAAATGATACAAAATCTACAAACAGAAATCCAGAAGATTAATACTAAATTTGCAGAAATAGATAAGACATTGAATGGGCAAAGGAGCAGAATTTAATCAATGGAAGACAGAATTAAGGAGATTGAAGGCAAATACCTGAACACTTCTTTGGAAAGGGATCAATCAGAAAAAGGATCAAAACAAAATGAAGAAAGCCTAAGGTTCATGTTGGATACCATCAAAAGGAAGAGACAAATAAAACCATAGAGAAAATTGCCAAATATTTGTTGGAAGAGAATTTTCCTGGTATAATGAAAGATGGGAATATATCCATTCAGGAAGTCCAATGAACCCCAAACAAGATAGACCCCAAAAGAAAATCAGCAAGACATCATCAAACTTACCAAAACCAAAGGCAAAGAAAGAACCATGAGAGCAGCACAGGAAAAACGAAGTTACCTACAAGGGACAACCAATAAGACTAAGCTCAGATTTCTCAACAGAAACCATGCAGGTGAGAAGACAATGGGATGGTATATATAAAACCCTGAAAGAGAAAAATTTCCAACCAAGAATTATGTACCCAGCAAAATTGTCCTCAAATATAATG
>NW_006921615.1:14114689-14138722 GCF_000298275.1 Orycteropus afer afer
ATCCTACTTCCGTAGTGATACTGCCTCAGAAACCCAAGGAGGGGTCGCTATGAGTTGGGGCCGACTCGACGGCACATAACAACAACAACAACAACTTTGTGATACCACTATGAAATAGTCATATCAGGTCCTTATCCTCCTGAAAGGTCAGGTCCATAAAACTCTAGAAAGAGTCTATCACAGAAGCTCTAAGAAGGAGGAAACCATCTCCACTGTTGACAAGTCAGTCCACACTCTCTTCATGTCATGCTTAACATCAAAACTGGAGCTGGTCCTTGCAACACTCAAAAGTAGGCAAAGCTTAATATTAATGACGCATCTCTCTCTTTCTTCCTGGTGTCCTCCCCACCCATTCTCTGCATTCATACGCCTTGCTGGTGAAGTAATGGGCTCCTTAAGGGAGAATGACAATAATGGCCTAGGGTCGCCTTGAGTTTGAATTCACTCCATGACAACTGTTTCAGTTTGGTTTTCTAGCCCCTTAAAGCCATTTCACAGGAACAACTGCCCACTCCTCTCCCTCATAAGACAGTCCATTTCCTTCTATATTATTTGTAGACCTAATCTAAACCTTCTAAGCCTCTTAATCATTTAGGATTATGGACACATTTACCAAGTCATGCTTCAGTATCCAAGTCCTCAGGGTTTTTCCCACACCCACCTAAATAGTTACATTGGCCATAGGGGCTCAAAGCCAATGAGGATGAATATAGAGCCAGCTGTAATTGAGATGGGAGGTGTCTATATTGTTATCTAGGCCTTGTCTACACCCGACCAGAAGCAAGAGCAGCCAAGGAAACCATTCCAGCTCTGATAAGGGAGGAGACAATGTAGGTTGAGATATGGTGAAAAGAGACTTTCTTCCCTCAGATGAATTAATCAGTGATGGAACTACAAAATGTTAACAAGAGCATAGGGAACACTTACTAGAATAATAAGATAATAATAGTTAACATTTATTTGAGCATCAACCATGTGCCAGACACTGCTCTAAGCTATTTACATGGATTATCACTTTTAATATTCACACTACAACCCTTTGTAGTTGATACTATTATTGCTATTTAGCGCATGTGGAAACAGGTGTCACAATGTTACACAATCATTCTTAAGCTTACACAGCAAGTGGGGAAGACAGGATACAAATCCAGAAGTTTGACTTTAAAGCCTATATTCTTAACTATTTCACTATAAATAATCAAAAGTAGGAATTGGCAAGCTTTTTTCTAGATGTTTTTCTAAATGTTCTAGAACATTTAGATGTTCTAATGTTTGAAGGTCACATGATTTCTGTTGTATCTACAACTTTAGTTTTGTAGAATGAAAGCAACCATGTTGTTGTTGTTGTTATGTGCCGTCAAGTAGGACCCAACTCATAGCAACTGCTCCTTGGGTTTCCGAGGCGGTATCTCTACGGAAGTAGATTGCCCAACCTTCCTTCCAAGGAGTGGCTGGTGGGTTTGAACCACCAGCCTTCTGGCAAGCAGTCAAGTGCCTTAAGCACTACACTACCAGAGCTCCTTGAAAGCAACCGTAGACAGTACTTACTAAGCTTTGTTGTGTTCCAATAAAATAATTATGAACACTGAAATTTAAATTTCATACAATTTTCATATCATGAAATATTCTTCTTCTGATTTTTTTCCAACCATTTACAAAGATATAAACATTCTTAGCTTGCAGCTCATATGAAAACAGGCATATTTGACCCACAGACTAGATTTGATGACCCTTGATCAAAAGGATTGAAATAAAATTTTAAAAAAGACATTTGGAGAGAAATATAGATTACAATGCTATTTTCCTAACATTTCACATTTTATTTATTTCAACATGGAGATTACTGCCCATCATTCCTTTTTATATCATTTAAACTCAGAGTCCAGCCCCAGCATCCAGCTTACATTCTCCACGTTTAAAGAGCTGTGTGGCCTTGGCAGTTTACTTACTGTGCTAAGCCACAGCTTCCTCCTCTGTAATATGAGTAGTCATTTAACAGGGTGATTGAGGGTTGATTGTTATAGGCAATAAATGAAACAGTGTATGTCAAGTCCTGTAAACTCTCAATAAAGGTTAACACTTATTACTACCAATATTATTGTTACTACAGACAATCCCTGGCTTACAAAACTGTCCAGCTTACATACAACCCACAGTTATGAACCAACCCCTGTATAGCCAATTATATTAAAAATTCAAGGTACCTACAATGGTTCATAATAACAGTCAGGCACTTCTTGACATGCATCAAAATATTATTATTATTGTCTTATTATGTTAAAGAAGGGGCTCTGATAGCACAGAGCTTAAGGCATCTGACTGTTAACCAGAAGGTTGGTGGTTCAAACCCATCAGCCACTCCACAGAAGCAAGACTGGGCAGTCTACTTCCATAAAGACTTACTGCCTCGGAAACCCAGTGAGGATCACTATTAGTCAGAATTGACTTAACGGTGGTGTTTTTTTGTTTTTCTTTTAATGTTAAAGATGTCTTAGTTCTTACTGTATCTGGAAGTGTTTCTCATGCATAGAAAGGTACGCTATATAAAATACTAAAACAGATATTTGACTAACTGATGTTAGATACAAACTGTTCCTAACTGTCCCAACTTACATACAAAATTGACTTAAAGACAGGTTTCAGAACAGAACTAGTTCGCAATCTGGGGATTGCCTGTGCTACTACTGCTATTATCAATATCATCCTCACCTCAGGCAAGAACATTACAGTAGCAAATACCCAGAAGTTCACTTCTACAATTCTCTATCAACTGACTCTCCACCTAAAACTTGAATAAAAGGTCATTAAACCACAGTGTCCCCAACCCAGGAGCAATGCCAACTGATAGAAATATTTTTATCTGGGGGGGGAGGGGGTGATGCTTGGAGTGTGACGCAGTGTGGATTGAGCACATTTTTTAAACAAGCACAAAATATATTCACTACTTTACCTCTTCAACACATTTTGGAAACAACAATAAGCAACTGTTTAGTCCTTTCTGCCTTCTTGATGTACATGTCAAGTGTTAGCAGTTAGCAGGACAAAGCATTTTTAAACCTTTCTCCATGTTCTTACCATTCTAGGAAAAAAAAAAAAAACTGAAAAGCACAGGACCTAACAGCATTCTCTCTACTCATCTCAGGCACACCCTCTTGATAGTAATAAGCTACATACTAATCTGTAATAACCATCAACATTTGACTCACCTGTCTTTAGCTTTTTTAGTACTTGTTTGCAGGGCTCTTGGGTCACAGTAAGGACAAGGAAATATAAAACCCTTATAATGAACTTCTGTGAATTAGGAAACCACATTTTTATCTTATTTAATCAGGCTATCTGCGTGTAAAATGTAATGTTCAGTTAGTAGCAAAGGCGACATATCTACTTAAGCATGTTGCTTAGACCACTGACAATTGCTATCATCATTATTTTTAACCTCTAAATTCTGTAATATTTATTGAGCATTTTTTGTGTTTCTGGCACTATGAAGCTCTCTAATCATTACAGTTGTATCAGTTTCTGACGCTATAGGGCAAATGATGCAGATGAAGACACGGAAAGTACTGCTATCACTGTGTGGGCCAAGGAAAACCATGACTGTGCTAAAAGACCTATTGTCTCATTATCTCAGATTCTGGCCGTTTTCTTCTCAAAAGACTTGTGGGGAAGTAGCTTTGAAAAGTTCATCATTTATCAGCTGGCAAATCAGCTGAGCATGACTTGGTAATCTGATTCTCTTTTTCAGAGGACTGATGGGTTATGTTCTCAGAAAGGCATGAAAATTCATCAGGGAGAGGACTGAGCGATGGTTCCCAGAACATGCCTTACTTGTCATTTTGAGGTTTCCGTATCACCAGAGCCAAATGTTAGCCCTGGTGGTCTTGAAAGATCCTGGCTCTTTGTGAGAAAGAGATACATGCTTTGTAATTTTTAAAGCTTGTTAATAGGAAACCAAATAATCATAGACCAGATTATCTTAATGATTTAGTTTCTCAATTGGAAATATTGGAAGCAAGTTCAGATCAGCCAACACACATTAACAGACAAATGCCCAGGTTCCTTGGTAGGGTTTACCCTGACATTTCAAAGAGCTCTTCTGCATTTCGTTTAGTGGTTAGTTGGAAAGAAATTTTTCTACTTCCCAAAACAGTATACATGGAAAACCTTTGTTGATGAACTATTTTATTTAATTGTTTTCTGTTGTTGTTGTTGTTGTTGTTATGTGCCATCGAGTCGGCCCCAACTCATAGCGACCCCTCCTTGGGTTTTCGAGGCAGTATCACTACGGAAGTAGGATTGCCCAACCTTCCTTCCGAGGAGTGGCTGGTGGGTTTGAACTGCCAGCCGTCTGGTTAGCAGGCAAGTGAATTTCTAGAACCACAAAATTATTCAATAAATTGAAAACCTGGTGATATGTGCAGTGGTCTACCTAATCCCTTGAATTGATTGTAAAAGTACCAGGCAGAATGAATGGAAAGATCATTCAATACAGAATTCTCTCTCTGTGTTTTTTTTCTGCCCCAGAAAGTCAATCTTAGGTAAAAATGTGAAGTAGGTAGAGTTTGCCTCTACATATCCCCATCTTTAAGTTCCCAAAACTACTATTTTTTTCTTCCCTTTCCTCATAACTACTTCTTGCGAGCTCTTTCATGCTTGCAGATTCCCGTTATTAACATGAATGAGATAATGCTCTAGTATGCACTTTCTCTCCCAATACTGCTATATTTTACTTAAAAAGAAAAATGCTTAGCACAAAACAGTAACTATCTAATAGCAGCTCATGCATTTATAGCAAGACAATATGGATAAAGTTTCTTAATGAGGATTAAGAACTACATCCCCACCTACTCTACACACACACACACACACACACAATATATATACACACATACACATATGTTTAGGTAGACTGTGGCTACCAGTTCATGACCCATTATCCAATTTGGGAGCCATAATAAGAGAGTTAAGTACTAAATGTAAACAAAGCTTTCTGGAATTTTCCAAAGAACTACCAGACAATTGAAATTCAATTCATCACTCCTTGCCAGAAGATTGTAGAATCTGTGGGTAAGACTTTTGTTTCTCCTCTCTTTTTATATTTCTATCTCTCAGGAGCTGTGGCGGTCAGTGGTTAGGCATTCAGCTGCTAACCAAAAGGTCAGCAGTTTCAACCCACCAGCTATTTCATGGGAGAAAGACATGGCAGTCTGCTTTTGTAAAGATTTACAGCCTTGGAAATATGATTGCTATGAGTCAGAATTGACTCAATGGCAGTAGGTTTTCTCTCTCTCTCTCACACACACACAAAAAAAAAAAACCTATGAAAGAGCAATTGTAGTAGAGAATGCAGGTGTGCAAAGGCAACAAATTGTACATAATGCCTTATTTGTTCAGAAATGTCATTGTTCATAATCAAGAACAGTGACTAAAGAATGGCTGGCACATAATAGCCAGTCAATTACTATGCATTAAATGATTTTACTTTACTTATATGCACAAAAATTTAAAATACTTTACCCATATGTAGCATAGTGGCTAAGGCACTTGACTGCTAACCAGAAGGCTGGAGGTTCAAACCCACCAGCCACTCCTCAGAAGGAACATGGGGCAATCTACTTCTGTAATGATACTGCCTCAGAAATCCAAGGAGGGGTCGCTGAGTCAGGTCCAACTCGATGGCACATAACAACAACAACAACAACAACCCATATGTCCTTCATATGTGAAATGGGTGAATTGTAGTAATCAAAAGCAATAAAAAGGAACAAATTACTAATACATGCAACAATATCAATGAACTCAAAAACATTATGCTAAGGAAAGAAGCCAGAATCAAAGGACCACATATTATATGATTCCACTTATGTGTTATTCTTGCAAAGGGAAAACTATGGGGACAGGTTTTGGGATGTGGTTCTACCTGCCCTCCCTCTCCCCCTCATGAAGCAGCTTCTTAATTCTTCTAGACAGAGCTGGTCTCTTGCTCCTTTAACCTCTCTCAACTCTCAGAAATTCCTATCACATAGTATTTAAAGAACCTATTGTGGGAGACGAAGACAAGATGGAGTCTTGGTGACATACTCTGCTCAATGTCTCCACAAGAAACCTGGAAAAAATGAGTGAAATGGATATGGTTAATGATCTTGGAACTCTAAACATCAAATGAGAGGGTAAAGAATTAGATTGAGTGCTATTTGGAAAGGTGGACAGAGCTAGCACAGTGACCAAGAAGAGAGAAGAAACCCAGCTCAATGAAGCATGGCCATTTTGAGAAACAAAAGACATCGTACTCATGTGGGAAGAAACCAACTTCATGGACTCCACACTGGGACAGAGACACAGTGTAGAGAGATCTGAAGGGAACCAAGCTGAGCAGAATACCTGTCCCACATTCTTACCAGGTGAGTAATGCCTCAATGCTGCAAAATTAGCAACCAAGAAGCATAGCTGCCCCACTCACCTAGTTATATCAAAACAAAGCACAACAAAAATTCAGGGTGAAAAAAACAACACATAATCAACAAATAAAAACAAACATTCCAAATTATCTCAGAGACAACAGACAATTTCAACTCAAGCAAAGAAACAGGACAAAAAAGCACAAGAAAGTGACGAAAATAAAGAACTAGGAAAACTCCCTGAATAAAACTGAGTAATAGAACTACCTAATAAGGAATTCAGGAGCTCTGGTAGCTTAGTGTCTAAGGCACTTGATTGCTCACCAGAAGGCTGGCGGTTCAAACCCACCAGCCACTCCTCAGAAGGAAGGTTGGGCAATCCTACTTCCGTAGTGATACTGCCTCGGAAACCCAAGGAGGGGTCGCTATGATTCGGGGCCGACTTGACAGCAAAACAACAACAATAAGGAATTCCAAAGATATATGTAGAGGGCTTCCCAAGAGCTCAAGGAAATCACATACAAAATCAAGGAAAATACTGATAACATCCAAGAAGAAGTTAGGGAAACAATACAAGAACAAAATGACAGAACAGAAATTTAGAAATAATACAAAAACAGCAACTAGAAGTTCAAAAGATCAACACTATAGTTACATAGAAAGATAACACATTGGAAGGACAAAAGAGTAGAATTGAATTAGCCAAAGAATGGATTAACAAACTAGAAAACAAATCCCCTTGACACTAGTTTGTGTGAGGAAAAATCAGAAAAAAAATGAAGAAAGCCCAAGATTCATGTGGGACTACATATGATTAGACTTCCAGAATTGAGACAGAGGGGAGGGAAAAAAAATATAGAAAATTATCTAAGACTTGTTAGCAGAAAAATTCCCTAATCTTATAAATGATGAAACAATAACCATCCAAGAAGCTTCAAGAACCTGTCTTGGTTCCATAGTGCCACTATAAGAGAAATAGCACAAGTTGATAGCTTTAACAAACAGGAATTTATTCTCTAGTTTAGGAAGCTAGAAGTCCAAATTTAGAGTGCCAGCTCTAGGGACTGGATGAAGTCCTCTTGACCTTGGGCTTCACCTCTGCCTTTTGTTCTGGGCTCACTGGAAGTAGAGGCATCTCCTAACTGAGATAGCTGCTGGCTACTGAGGTTGACCAACCCAAGGTCAGCAGGTAAAATGGCACAATCAGTAGGTAACATGGTAGGCCACTAGTCAAAGTTCATGAACAATCCCAAGATCAGCAGGCAACACACTGAATACAGAAACTGGAGATGAAGACTAAGCCAAATGTAGGATCCAGATGTGCCAAGAAGCTAGAGACCTTTCTCAAAGCTTCTCCTTATGTACTTGAAGTATGTCACACCCCGAAGGCAGCTAATTAGCTACTCACAGGAGAATCCACCATCAAGGTGATTACAATCTCATCATGAGGAATAACTACACCCAGTCGCCCAGCCACTCAAAGCCATGGTGCAGCCAAGTTGATACACAACCTTAACTACCACAGACCCCAAAAGAAAGTCACCAAGACATATCACAATTAAATTTTCAAAGACAAAAGACAAAGAGGAATCTTGAGAGCAGCTCAGAAAAAAACAAAATGTTACCTACAAAGGGAAATCAATAAGACTAAGCTCTGATTTCTCAGCAGAAACCATCTAGGCAAGAAAGCAATGAGATGATATATATAAAACCTTGAAAGAAAAAAATTACCAACCAAGAATGATATATCCAGCAAAATTGCCCATCAAATATAAGAGTGAAATTAAGATATTGCCAGGTAAAAAGAAATGAAGGAAATTTGTAAAATTAGACCAACATTAACAGAAATGCTAAAGGGAGTCCTTTGGATAGAAAACCAACAACAGAAGACAACGACCTAAGATTAAGACACATGACAACATCATCCAGAAACCAATCCAGAAAAAGAATTCTGAAAATTAAAATAAGTTTACAAGACTAACAATAGAGAACCAAGGATGCCAATCTGTAAAAGTCAATAACTACAAAGCAAAAAGAGGGGATACATGGTATAATGACATGACTTCCAAATGGGGAGGAAATCATGATATATCAACATAAAACTGATTGTTTCAAACTTAGGAAGATAAACACACAATAACTACAAAGAATATTAACAAGCCTTCTAACCAAAAGAAGAAAATCATAAGGATTTAGTTAACACAAAATCAACAATGCAGAAAATGAAAAGAAAATCTGATAGCAAAATGAAGTCAGTACAGAAAAATATTCAGAACAGAGATAATCAACACAACAATAAAAAATGAAAAAGAATGATAGCAGTAAATTCTAGCTTATCATTAATAATGCTGAATGTAAACTGATTGAATGCACCAGTCAAGAGAAACAGAGTGGTAGAATGGATAAGAAAACAGGACCCATCAATATGTTACCTACAAGCGACTCACATTAGACACAAAGATAAAAATAATTTCAAAATCAAGGGATGGAAAAAATATATCAAGCTAATGGCAACCAAAAAAGACCAGGAGTGATGAAATTAGTTTCTAATAAAATAGACTTCAAGGCAAAATTCAGCATTAGGGACAAGGAAGGACATTATGTAATGATAAAAGGGTCAATCCAGCAAGAGGACATGACCATAATAAATATTTTTGCACCCAATGAAAGAACCCCAAACACACAAATCAAACTTTAAGGGAATTGAAAAAAAGAAATAAACAACCCCACAATAATAGTAAGAGATTTTAACACACCATTTTCGATGAAGGACAGAACTAGAAAGAAACTCAACTAAGATACAAAAAATGTCAATAACACAATCAACCAACTTGACCTCATAGACACAAACAGAACACTCCCCCCAACAAAAATGCAAGACTCATTCTTTTCCAGTGCACAAAGATCATTTCCCAGAATTTGTTAGGCCACAAATCAAGCTTCAATAAATTTATAAACATCAAAATACTATAAAACATCTTCTTGGACCACTACATTATAAAATTAGAAATAAATAATAGTAATATCAAGGAAAACAAAATCAAATAAATGGAAATTGAGTCACATTCTACTCAAAAACTACTGAGTAACAGAAGAAATAAAATATGAAATATAAAAAATTCCTAGAAACATATGAGAATGAAAGTACAACATAACAAAACCTTTGGGACACAGCGAAAGTAGTACTCAGAGGTGAATTTATTGCAAGAATGCCGACATCAAAAAAGAAGAACGAACCAAAATCAGTACCTAAACCAACAACTCTGATGATTAGAAAAAGAGCAACGAAAAACAAAGAAAAGCCTACAGTCTCCAGAAGAAAGGAAATTATGAAAATTTCAGCAGAAATAAATGAAACAGAAAAACAATAGAATCAATAAGATTAGAAGTTGGTTCTTCTAAAAGTTTAACAAAATTGACAAACCACTGGCAAATTTAACTGAGGAAAAGAAAGAGAAGACCCAAATAACATGAATAAGAAATGAAATAAAAAACCAAAACCCAAACTCACTGCAGTGGAGTCAATTCCAACACATAGCTACCCCTCCTTGGGTTTCTGAGGAGGTATCTCTACCGAAGTAGAAATGGAAGAGAGAGAGAGAAGAAAAAAAAAATGAAATGGGAAACATCACAACAGAACCAACTGAAATAAAAAGGATAATAACTTGAGTACTATGAAGAACTGTATGCTAACAAACTTGAAAACCTAGTAGAGATGGACAAATTTTTAGAAACACAATACCTACCTAAACTAACACATTAAAAAAAAAAAAAAAATTGCTGTCGAGAGGGATCCGATTCATAGTGACCCCTCGTTGGATTTGTGAGGCAGTATCACGATGGAAGTAGATCACCCAATCTTCGTTCCGAGGAGTGGCTGGTGGCTTTGAACCACCAGCCTTCTGGGTAGCAGTCAAATGCCTTAGGCACTGTGCTACCAGATCTCCCAAACTAACACCTACTGAGATAGAAAATTTGAACAGGCTGATAACAAAAGAAGAAATCAAACAGGTAATAAAAAAAAATAATAATAAACTCTCAACAAAAAGAGTCCTATATAGATAGCTTTACTGGAGAATTTTACTAAACAGTCAGGGAATAGCTGACACCAATTATATTCAAATTTTTCCAAAAAATAGAAAAGGGTGGAATCCTCCCAAATTCATTTTGTGAAGCAAGCATAACCCTGATACCAAAACCAGGCAAAGACACCACTAAAAAAAAGAAAATTGCAGAGCAATGTCTGTCATGAATATAAATGCAAAAATCTTCAACAAAATCCTAGCCAACAGAATTCAATATCATTCCCCCCCCAAAAAAAAAAAAAAAAAAAAACCACATCATGACCAAGGGGGATTCATACCAGGTATGCAAGGATGATTCACATTAGAAAAATAATCAACATAAACCACTAAATAAATAAAGCAAAGGAAAAGAACCACAGTCATATCAGTCAAAAAAGAAAATGCATTTAATAAAACCCATCACCCACTCCTGATAAAAACTCTCAGCAAAATAGGAATGGAAAGAAAATTCCTCAACATAATTAAGGACATATACACAAAACCAACAGCCAACATTATTTTCAATGGAGATAGATTGAAAACATTCCCCTTGCAAACAGGAATCAGACGAGGATTTCCTCTATGACCACTCCTTATGCAACACTGTATTGGAAGTCCTAGCTAGGGCAATAAAGCAAGAAAGGGAAATAAAGGCATCTAAATTGGTAGGGAAGAAATAAAACTACCCCTATTTGCAGATGCCATGATCCTATACATAGAAAATCTCAGAGACTCATTGAGAGTCTAATTGAACTAATTGACTAATATTTTTGCACCCAATGAAAGAACCCCAAACACACAAATCAAACTTTAATTGAACTAATTGAACTAATTGAAAGATTCAGCAAAACAGCAGGGTACGAGATCAACATGCAAAAATCAGTTGGATTCCTCTACATAAACAAAGAGATGTCGAAAGAGGAAATAAGGAAAACAATACCATGCCTGAGGCACTTGACTGCTAACCAGAAGGGTGTCAATTCAAACTCACCAGCCACTCCTCCAACAGAAGATTGGGCAATCTACTTCCATAGTGATAGCCACAGAAACTCAAGGAGGGGTTGTTATGAGTCAGGTACAACTTGACGGCACATAACAACAACAATCAATCAATCAAAAAGGTAAAATACTTAAGAATAAATCTTAACAGAGATACAAAGAAAACTATGAAGCATTACTATAAAAAACTAAAAGAGATCTGTAGAAATGGTAGAACATGCCATTCAGGAAGACTGAACATTGTGAAAATGTCAAACGACCCGTAGCAATCTATAGATATAATGTAATCCCAATTCATTTTCCACCATATTCCATTTTTTAAGGAGATGGAAAAACAAAGCACTAATTTTAAATGGAAAGGAAAGAGATCTCAGATAAGCAAAGCACTACTGAAGAAGAACAAAGTAGAAGATCTCACACTTCCTGATCTCAAATTCTACATACAGCCAAAGGAGTCAAAACAGCCTGGTATTGCTACAACAACAGCCACGAAGACCAATGGAGCAGAATTGAGAACCCAGAAATAGATCCATCGACCTATGGACAGCTGATCTTTAACAAAGGCCCAAAATCCAGTAAATGAGGAAAAGCCAATCTCTTTACAAATGTGCTCACAAAACTAGATACCTATTTGCACAAAAATGAAACAAGATCCATACCTCAGACCATACACAAAAAATAACTCAAGGTTGATCAAAGACCTAAATGTAAAATCTAAAACTATAACGATCATCAAACTAAAAATATGGGCAAACTTAGGGGGCTGAATACATGACATAAAAATGCTATCAAACATAACTAAAAGTTCACAAACAGCAGAAGATAAAGTACATGACTAGGACCTTCTGAAAATTAAATCCTTCCGTATATCAAAAGACTTCTTCAAGAGAGAAATAAGATTACCTACAGATTGGGGGAAAAAAAATATTTGGCAAAAACATATTTGGCTATAAGGGACTTATCTCTAAAACTTATAGAAAACAACACCTGAACATCATCAAAAAGACAAAAAAAAAATCTAATTAAAAAATAAGGTGAGGACATGAACAGATACTTCACCAAAGAAGATATTCCAGTGGTCAGCAAACACATGAAGAAATGCTCACGATTATTAGCCATTGAAAAGATGAAAATCAAAGCAAAAATGAGATAATCATCTCAGCTCAGCAATAATAGCAAAGGTCAATAAGTCAGAAAACAAAAAATGTTGTCAAGGGTATGAAGAGATTAGAACCTTCATACATTGTTAGTGGGATTGAAGATGGTGAAGCTCCTGTGGAAAATAGTATGGCACTTCCTTAAAAAGTTGGAAATAGAAATATCATTTTATCCAGCCATCCCGCTATTATGTACATATATCCTAAAAAAGTGAAAGCTGGGACACAAACAGATTTTGCACACCGTGTTCATTGCAGCACAACAGCAAAGAGGTGGAAACAACCTAATTGGCCATTAATGGATAAACAAATTAGGGTACATACGCACAATGGAATACTGCAACATTACAGAATAATGAAGAATCCATAAAACACCTCATAACTTGGATGAAATTTGAGGCTATTATGCTGAATGAGTCAAGTACAAAAGGATAAATATTATATGAGTCCACTATGATAAAAAGTCAAGGAAAGGTTTACATACAGAAAGAAACATTCTCTGATGGTTACTGGGATGGGAGAAAGGGAAGGAAAAATTACTAACTAGACAAGAGACACTTATTAATTTGGGTAAAGGGAAAGCCAATATTCAAATAGCAGTTGACCAGCACAATATCACTAAGGAAAAGGAAGACATGGAGAGGTGCACAAGATTTACAGACAGCAAAGGGAAATGCTACTACATACACAGTCCTGCATTATCAGTAAAAAATAAATAAATAAGTAAACTACAAGTGAATACATCAGTAGCATCAGTAGAGAGGCAAGATGAACAGATATGAGTAGGTGAACAGGAGTATACCCATTACCATATATAGGTTTGGCAGATGATATTCCTACATACATATGTGTATGTGCTATAAAAATATCCATGTATATAGGAGAGCTAACAGGCAGTGAAGTTATGAAAACTTCTTGGCCATAACCAAACACCTTGAGGAAGTGAATCACTGAACCTGCAGGCTTGGGACCATGGTCACAGGGGACATCAAGCTCAGTTGGCATAACAAATATAGTCTACATCTTACTTTGTGAGCAGCAGTTGGGGTCTTAAAAGCTTGCAAACAGCCATCTATTGGTGTCTCCTCATCCAGAGCAAACAAGAGTGAAAGAAATCAAAGACACATGGGAGCAATCAATCCAAGGGACTAGTGGACTATGTGAACCTCAGCTTCCAGAACCCTGAAATCAGAAGAACTAGATGGTATCCAGCTACCAGTGCCAACCACTCTGAAAGGGATCACAAGAAGAGATTCTGGTTAGAGTAGGAGAAAAATGAGGAACAAATCTCAAAATAATAAAAAACACCAGGATACTGGTCTGATAGAGACTGGTGGAACCCCTGATACTATGGCCCTTAGGTGTTCCTCAGGCCTGGAACTGAATTCACTCCTGTGGCTCAACTTCCAGCCAAACAATAGACAAACCTATGAGTTGAACAATAATACCAGGGAGGCACATATTTCCAGAACAATCAAACATAAGAGATCAAAAGGGCAGTATTTGACCAGGGATAAAGCTCAAAAGGCAGGAATGGATGGGAAAGAAGGACAAAGGGAAATGGAGGAAGTGGAAAGAGTATTGTTACATTGTGGGGATTGTAATCAACGTCAAGAAACAAAAAGTGTATGAACTGTTGAATGGAAAACCAACTGTTGAATGGAAAGTTTACTATGTAAACTTTCAACTAAATTGCACTAAAAAGTTTAAAAAAAAAAAAATCTTATAGGGACAGAATTGCCAGTGATTGGAAATGAGAGGAGAAATTGGCTAAAAGTGACACAGAGGAAATTATTGGAGGCAATAGAATTGTACTGTATCTTGGTCGTTGTGGTGTTTACTCAATTGTACTAAAAATACAATAATAATGACAACAACAAAACTGCCATTGAGTCGAGTTTGACTCAATTGTATAAATTTGTAAAAGGTCACAGAAGTATGAACTGAAAAGGGAGAATTATAACGCTGATGAAGTATAACTTAATTTTTAAAAATGAAAAGATAAGGATATCCATTCTCTGCAGCTCAGTAAGGTAGAGATATTTTACAGTTGTTTGGTTTCTGGACCTGCTAAAATACACACTTTGATGTATGAGTGTGTGGTGTGAATTTGGGATCAATACAGGCAGTGATTTTTTTGAGAGATGAATATCACAGAGGTTTGGTTACCATTGAAGAGATTTTTGTTTGGAGGCATTACTGCAGGGACTGAGAATCCGACAATTCAATCTAACCAGGTGCTCCGTGGAAGAAAGATGTGGCAGTCTGCTTCTGTACAGGTTTACAGCCTTGGAAACCCTATGGGGCAGTTCTACCCTATCATGGAGGGTTGCTAGGAGTAGGAATCAACTCAATGGAGTGGGTTGAGGATTTAATACTATGAGGACTTCTGGATTCCCTAATATTTAATCCACTGTGATAATACCTTTTACCTGGCAAGAGTGTTATGGGGATAAATTAGTTAATGTATGCAAAGAACTTTGAAGATGAAAAGCACCAGACAAAGTCTCAAGTGCCATTGTTAACTGAACTTAAGCCTGAGCCTTTTCCAAGCTTGTACCTGGACAGATTTTTCTATCATTCTGTACTGTTGATTTTCCAACTGGCTCCTACACAGTGATTACATAGCTTTGCATCTTAGTACTGAAGCTCTGACCACTTGAAAGAAGAAAGGCTCTGTGTAAATGCTTTAAAAACAATAGTGAGGTGGCAGCTTCTCTGACAGGATGTTTCAAAGCCAAGAATGAGAGTCTGGAAGAATATGTGTTCGAAGTATATGCAGCAAAACAAAATTCTGATTACAGAAACATCTCATCATATGGAACAGATGTGTTTCTGAAGTGCACTGCATACAAAGAATTATCCTATACAGAGTTTATTTGGTGCAATAAAGAATCTCTTTTCGAGTAAACACTCCTGAAAGAATGTGATGGTTAAATTCATAATTATACAGATTACATTTTCTTACAAAAGACCAGGGTCTATGTTGGTGAGATCAGCAGGTAGAGACTGATTCACACAGACTTCAGTAGTCATATCTCCTCCTTCAGTAACAGCACTGTGAGCACAGCTAACCTCAGTCTGCAGATTATCCAAACCCTCACGCCACGCTTGTTCCCTCAAACGGCTGCACTCATTGTTTTGATCTTTATCTCCCTATTTCCCCTGCCTCTTCTCTGGTTGAAGTACAAAGTAACAGTGAAGACCTGGCCAAAAGCCAAGGAGTCTGAGGAAAAAGGATGAGAAAGGAAAGTTTTGGCTAAGCAACCAGTGAGATATCCTGGCCCTGACCCATTACTACAATTTCCATTGTAAGAGTGCTGCTGATGAGACTGCAAAGATACACAATGGTCTGAGAAAGCGGAATACAGGAATAGCTCTCAATTTTTTACTTAAATGATGAACAAAATCATTGAAAGAATGGATACCTTTACATGTCTGATGGTCAACATGATATAGTGAAAAATTTTACTGGATCAAGTGCTATGAGAACTGAATTCTGGTCCTAATTCTGTCATAAAATAGCCGGAAGACATTGTGCAAGGCATGAGGTCCTTCTAGATCTAGTTTCTTCATCTGTGAAATTAGGGTGTTACATGAGATAATCTCTAAGATTCCTTCCAGTTCTAACATCTAGCAGATTCTATTTGGGTGTTTTTGATTGTTTGTTTTCCTCCTAAGACTGCAATAGCTGAGTTTTTGTTTTTGTTTTTGTTTTGTATTGCAATAACTCAAAGACTTGCTTCTCTCCATTCTCCAATTGATGGAGCAAGCCAACAGTAGAGAGTACTCTTAATAGTACTATAATTATTATTTTCTTTATTTTTTTATAAGGAGCTCTGGTGGTGTGGAAGTTAAGGCATCTGGGTGCTAACCAAAAGGTCGATGATTCAGACCCACTAGCCACTCTGCAGAAGAAAAAAAATGGGGCAATCTGCTTCTGTAAAGATTTACAACCTTGGAAGCCTAATGGGGATTGCTATGAGTCAGAATGGACTTAATGGCAGTGAGCTTGAGGTTATTCTTATATGGAGACCCTGGGTGATGGGTCTCCACATAAGAATAACACTCAGCTACTCTACCTGAAAAGTTGGAGATTCAAATCCACTCAGAGAGCCTTGAAAAAAAAGGCTTCGTGATCTGCTTTCAAAAAGTCACAGCCTTGAAAGTTCATAGCAGTTCTACTCTGCACATATGGGGGTCTGCATGCTTTGTAATCGACTCAACAACAAATGGTTTCCTACTTTCTCATAGGAAAAGAGCTACAGTTATTAATCAAATCCATTGTGTGAGTTTTGAAGAGAGGAAAGTATACCTCATGTAAGCAAATACTTAAGAAAATCACAAAATACTCCCTCTGTTTCTCAATTGAGGAAACAACTCCCTTAGGACTTGGAGACCCTTCTCATTCCTACTTCTACTGTTCCCCTTACATTTTATTTCCTAGTTTTGCTTCTCTTGACCTGTATTGTCAGGTTTAATGTCACCTTGACATTTTTTTCTCATGTAGTTTTTTTTTTCATGTGTGATGAGAAGAGCCATCCCATTCAATTAGGCACTTTGGAAACTGAGAGTTTTAGATGAATGTGGTCCCTAACTTAAAAAATATTCAAAATTGCTATTTATTATTGGGAAAATGGATCAAAAAGAAATTTGATGACTGCAAAACATAATTGCAGACCTACTAATTATATAAAGGAATAAAGAAATAAAAAAAAAAATCCACTGCACTTCCTGAGAAGGAACATTAAATAGTGAAATTGGGATTTTTTTTTCCTTGTTATTTGTGTTACTTTAGAACCATAATATCTGTGAGTGTGTGTGTGTGCATGTGTGTGTGCCCCTACCTGTCATCCCCATCCCTCTCCCACCACTCCATTCCTGCTTTTCCCTCTATCCCTTTTCTCTAGGAAAATCTTTCCATGGTATTTCCTGAAAGTTTGTACAGCCCTAGGTCTTATTCAGGAGGCTGGATAGTGCAAGCAGTTTGTGATCGGCTGCTCACCTAAAAAAGGCTAGCAGTTCAAACCCACCCACCTGCACTGCAGAAGAAAGACCTGGTGGTCTCCTTCCATAAATATTGCTGCCAAGAAAACCCTATGGCATAGTTCTACTCTGTAACACAGGTGTTGCCATAAGTCAAGGGCTGACTTGATGGCAGCTAACAACAAGAACAACAGGTCTTACCCACACTAAAGATGATTCCCCACTGCTTATGAGTCTTCTAAAAGTGGTCCAGGCTACCTATGTCATCCTTCTGTAAAGGTTAACTGGTTGCAAGACACTCTCTATCTGTATTCAGAAGCCCAAGTAAAACTGCACCTGAAATGGATTCCTATGAAGCCTTCTGTGGTTCCTCAGCCACATGTTACCAATCCCTTCTCTCACTCACTCCTTTTCATTTTTTTCCAACAAATATTTAAATGCATCTCTGCATCAGATGAAATACCGGCATGTTGTGGTTTTCTTGTTGTTCTTACCACGTTCTGCTTTATTATCTCAGTTGTCCGTTATGAAGACACTATCATGTGCTAGGAACTGGATGGGCACTTCATATGCAATAATTTGTTTAATCTTCACAGTAAATCTGTGAATCCTGGGTGTCTTGTTTACCTAGTTCTGCCAACACAAAGAGCCACAAATGGGTGACTTTAAAGAATATTAATCAGAAAATAATCTGATCATTCTGGAGGCTAACCTTGACCAAATCAAGGTCTCAGCCATGTCAATTCCTTCTGTGGTCTCTCTCCTAGTTTCTAGGGTCTGCTGGCAACCCTTGGCATTCCTTTACTTGTAAACAGATTCTACATGACACCTATTTTCCCTTTGTATGTGTCTTAGTAGCTGTTCTGCTCTTCTTATCAGACACCACTCAGCAGTGATTTGGTTTAGGACCCATAATGTACTGGTGTGGCCACATTACCATTGTTGTTGCTAGGTGTCATCGAGTCAGTTCCAACTCATGGTGCCCTATGTACAAAAGAATGAAATGCTGTGAAGTCCTGTGTCATCCTCACAATCATTCTAAGTTTGAGCTCATTTTTGCAGTCATGTGTCAATTCATCTCCTTGAGGAATTTCCTCTCTTTCGCTGATCCTCTACTAAGTGTAATGTCTGTTTTGGTTATCTACTGCTGTTCTAACAGAAAATACCACCAGTCAGTGACTGACTTGAGCAAGGATTAATTCTCTTACAATTTAGGAGGTTAGAAGTCCAAGTTCAAAGTGCCAAGCTCTAAGGGCTGAGTGAAAGCCCCTCAACCTTGGGCTTCACCTCTGCCTCTTGCTCCCAGACCACTGAAGCTGGAGGCTACTCAATTCAGACAGCTGTTGGCCACTGAAGCAGATAAACCCAAGGTGAACAAGTAAAATGAGACAATGCCAAGACTAACAAGCAACATGCAGACCACTAGTTTAAGTCTAGAAACAATCCCAAATTGGCAGGTAACCTGGCAGACTACTGAATGAAAACTCAGCTACATGCAGGGTTCAAACATGCCAAAGAACCTAGAGACCTTTCTCAAAGTTTCTTCTTAAATACTGAAAGCAGACCACATCCCTAAGGCAGTTATTCAGCTGCTCATGGTAGTTTCCACCATGGAGTTGATTACCAGTCTCATCATGGGAAATAATTATGTCCAGCTGCCCAGCCACTCAAAACTAGGGCCAGCCAAGTTGACACATAATCTTAAGTATCACAATGTCCTTCTCAAAAGACTATTCCCTTCTAATAACGTGTCCGAAGTATGTGAGATGAAGTCTTGTCATCCTCACTTTTAAGGAGCATTCTGGCTGTACTTCTTCTAAGACAGATTTGTTCATTCTTTTGGAAGTCCATGGTATATTCAATAGTCTTCACCATCACCATGATTCAAAGGCATTAACTCTTCTTTGGTATTCTTTATTCATCCTCCAGCTTTCATATGCTTATGAGGGGATTGAAAATACCATGGGTTGGGTCAGGGGCACCTTAGTCCTCAAAGTGACATCTTTACTTTTTAACACTCTAAAGAGGTCTTTTGCAGGAGATTTACCCAATGCAATACCCCATTTGATTTCTAGACTGCTGCTTCCATGGATGTTGATTGTGGATTCAAGTAAAATCCTTGACAACTGCCATATTTTTCCCATTTATCATGATGTTGTTTATGGACCCCACTGTGAGGATTTTTGTTTTCTTTATTGTGAGGTGTAATCCAGGAGAAATCTGAAATTTTTCCTTGAACTTAAAGTAGTTAAAGCAAATGGAACAAATGATGAAGTAAAAGAGTTGAACAGAAGATTTCAAAAAGTGACTTGAGAACACAATATAAAGTATATAATGAAATGTATGAAAGGAGAGAACACATTCATTAACATTAGTTCCTATTTCCAAACAGAATCATTTTTACAGGTACAAGGGAAGGGTTAGGATCTTTGCATGTCTTTTTAGGGGACACAATTCAATTCATAACACTAGGTATTATCCACATTTGATAGATAAAGGATCAGGTTCAGAAAGATTAAGTGGCCCCATATAGCTGGAAGAGATGCATCCTTCTGACTCCAAAGTCTATTATTTTTCTAGTACATAAAACAGATAACATCAGAGCTATTCTGATTGAAGCAGTGTTGAGGGATCCAGAAACCCTGTCAGCTCACCTCTTTCCACTCCTTAGGGAGCTCTGTAATTCTTTAGGGTTACCCAATTTGGAAAACAGTACATTACTATATTACTTCAATCTCTAATTAATTTATAGCTCCTCAAAGACAGCATCTTATTAATTATACTAATTTCATTTACACCCTGCTCTGTGCCATCCACATAGAGGGTACTCAATAGATTGTAGCTGAATTACTCAACTATCCATCACCCAGAACAACATTATGCTAGAAAATGGCTGTCATCCTTTACAAATTTCCACAACCATCGGATTTGATCACTGCTATCCATCAGGATGAGCCAATTCCCTTTAAGATGAAACTTTATTGCTATGTGCCAACTCATAGTGACCCCTTCTTGGGTTTCCGAGGTGGTATCGCTATGGAAGTAGATTGCCCAACCTTCCTTCCAAGGAGTGGCTGGTGGGTTTGAACCACCAGCCATCTGGTTAGACATCAAGTGCCTTAGGCACTATGCCACCAGAGCTCCTAAGGTAAAACTTTAGGACTTAGTTTCTAGGACTAGGACTTCACAGGCTTAGGGATTTCCAAAAGGCAAGTCTTTTCAAGTCTTTTTGTGATAACAGTAATATGTGAAGTTTAGAAAGAGCTAAAGTAGAGTTAAAGAATTAATTTCTACTGCTATTTTGAATCTGTCAGGTAGGCTAATGGAGCATATGACTAAATACCTATTAGGGAAAGGCACACTAGCATAAGAGCAATAGACATCAGGATATGAGACCTCAGGAAATTTATATTGCTAGTGGCCTCTGGAGTTTGGGAAAAGCAATCTGAAGCAACCTTGTATAGGGCAGGCATCAACTGTTGTCATGTGGCATGGCAAATGGATAATTCCAGAGACTTGAATCTCTCTAGAGAACTCACCCTCGCAGTGTTGCCCAAATTGTGCTCTAGGAAACCCTATAGTCCTAAATATAGTAACAGACATGAGTACAAAAACGTGCTGTGGACAAGTAGGTTTGGGAAATGCCACCTCCTACATCTCCTCTTAGATATTCTCAGTGACTCTAACAATTTGAAGTTCCAAGATTTGTCCACATTTCACAAATATACTTCTTGTTGTGCGCCGTCGAGTCAGACCCGACTCATAGTGACCCCTCCTTGGGTTACCGAGGCAGTATCATTATGGAAGTAGATTGCCTAACCTTCCTTCTGGTGGGTTTGAACCACCAGCTTTCCCGTTAGCAGTCAAGTGCCTTAGGCACTATACTACCACAGCTCCTTGAATATATTAGATAACTTAAATGAAAGGGGCAAATTCTTGGAAACACAAAAACTACCTCATCTGACTCAAGAAGAAATAAAATATCTCAACAAGTAAAGAAACTGAATCAGTAATCAAAACTCTCCCAACAACAACTAAGTCCAGGACTAGATTCTGAAGTCCAGAATTTCACTGGTGAATTCTACCAAACATTTATAGAAGAATTAACATGAACTGTTTCTAAACTTTTCCCAAAAAACAGGAAAGGAGAGAACACATTCTAACTCATTCTACCAGAGTAGCATTATCCTGATACCAAAGCCAGACAAAGACACCACAAGACAAGAAAAGTATAGACCAATGTCCCTTATGTCCCTTATGAATATAAACGTAAAAATCTTCAACAAAATGGTAGCAAATTGAATCTAACAGCAGATTAAAAGGATTATACAAATTTACTTAGTTATTTAAATCTCTTTTAAGGAATACACACTGCAGAACCCTAGTTTTCCTTGGGCTCATTTTGCTACACTCTGTAGCAAAATGCTACTCATTAGTTACTGATACCCTTTAGGCATTGGTCTGTCTAAGGAACATGGAAACAACTCAGGCCTGTTTGAGGCTTGATGATAGATCTGAGTAGTCTAGGACAAGGATCAGTAAACTAAGACCAGTGGACCACACCCAGTCCTCTTTTCTTTGTTAATAAAGTTTTGTTGGAACACAGTCCTGCCTATTCATTTACATATAGTCTACAGCTCATTTTGTGCTACAATGTAGAGGTGAGCAGTTGTGACTGAGGCTACATAGCCTACAAAGCCTAAAAAATTTACTATCTGGTTCTTCACAGAAAACATTGGCCTACCTTCATCTAAGATAACTCGTTCTTACTTAAACCAGATTTCATTGAAAATCAAAGTTTAAAAACCATTATATCAACATTGTCTTCCCTCTCTTTCTGAACTCCAAACTCTCAAACGTATGTATTTCACCTTGTCAGAATTCCAACGTGAGATCCAGGTCCCAAGTACTATGGAAATAATCTTACAACGCACAAATACAGCATGAATGAAACAATTCATACGTCGACTTGTCATTTTTCTTATTTCTACTTTTGTTCCGATCTTTATTCGCTTCAATTATAGTTCTTATTCCTTAACTTCCCAGCCTTTCAGTTCAAAGGAATATTCTAAAGGAACTTCGCAATTCCTACCAATCCTGATATAAAAAACACCCTTCACAGTGACCCTCACATACATGAAATAAGAATTGCAGTCTAGCTTTCTCCATATAAAGGAAGAGGACATTTTTACATCATCCCCAATGATAGCACTATTTGTCAAGCTTTTCCAATCTTCTATATAAATATGCTAAATGTGGCAACATGTTAACCAACCAAATAAAAAATGAATCCCCACAAAGCTTTTTCAGTGAAATTCCTTGGGAGCACCTTTCTATAAAAAAGAACCAGGACTGTTTCTTTAAGAAGGCATTTGTATTTTGCACTTTCTCTTCTCCAATATTCAAAATCAGGCCCCTCCAAATGGCTCACATGCAGAAGTTTATAACCTCAGCCTACACAAGTCCAGTGCAAAAAGATCTACAGCCTGCACGCAGAGCGAGGAAGCTCTTTAAAGATGAATCATTTTCATAAATGAGTGCAGAGGGAGGTCAGGCCAGGGGACATCGAAGGTTACATGTGTGCCTGAGATAAGGCCTCATCCATCCTCCGCTGACTGTCAGGTCTTGATGGGTGAACATTGCCTTGAGCTCCCATAAAACATGTTGTTTGCAGAAAACTTGCAGGTGGTTCATAAAAAAGTCCAAACTGTTACCATGAAATTTATCTCCCACTGCGGGATCTGTTTATAATAGAAACGAAGGATCTGAAATAGAAATTAAGTATCTCAGACTGACTTATATTGGCTGGGAGGATTGAAAAATTCAACCTGCTTCCCAATCATTGCACTAAAAACGTCAAAGTATTTGTATTGATGACATCTTGACAAGATATAAGTATGTTCAAAAGAAAAATAATGTCCATTGTGTCTGCAGTCCTTATCCCTGTGGTAAGAACAGGCTAGGTGAGATTTTATTGGGAGAATTTAATCAGACAACTGAACTCTTCATCACATTTTATTTCTGAAGAGTGTCAAGGAACAGTTATTTACAATTTTTCCATCTGTATGGTCAAAGTGAAAACGGCTTCTCAATTTTTTTGAAGTTATTAGGAGATGTTTATTATCTCAAAGTCAAAAAGAGATTGGGGTCAATGGCAATGTTGGTCATAATTTGAGTTATCTCCATATAGAAGAAATTGAAGGGAAATGCTGAGACAATTCATGTAGATAATTCAGACTGAAAACTCTCTGGTACTTGAAGTAAAGAGATAAGTGAGGAAGAGGTACTCAAGTTTGTTTGTGTTTTTTTGTTTGTTTGTTTGTTTTCCCAGAGTTGTGTGTATAATTGACTCCATTTATCATATCATGTACACACATACCTTTTTATTTTATTTTTTTTATTTTGATTTGGGTGAAGATTTACAGAGTA
>NW_006921615.1:14144472-14155411 GCF_000298275.1 Orycteropus afer afer
ATCTTCTGTGTCTGTGTTAATTGGTTTCCCTTTTCTTTGTTGAAGAGGGTCTGTGCAATCCTTCTGCCTAGTCCGCCATCTTGCCAGAACTCCACACATACCTTTATGTTAGTTTTAAGTTGCTGAAAATAGTTGTGTCTTAAAATTTCAATTGAATTGATGAACCTAGCACATATACATGACAGAATATTAAGTGGAGAACAATTTGTAGAATCCAAGCATGTTATACATCGAGGGGACCTTAGACACTACGTATCCCAGGATTTCAACTCCCAATCACAATAAGGAAGGCAAACGTCTCCAGAAATAAGAATGACTCATGGGCTTCTTCTACTTCAACAGTTGTGGTGATTCAGATCTTCATCCCATCCGCAAACATATCCAGAGGTATACGTAAGGTACGGGAGGTACAGCTAGTGCCTGGAACACCACCCATGAAGTGGGACACTACTAAGAAGTTTCTATTAACCTGGTAAGGCCCAACATCCTTCTTCAAGCAGGGTAAACAAGTGGGAGGGGGACAGGGAGATAATTACCCCTGGGGAGCAAAACCAACCAAATGACCAACGAGGTGCTGAATGACATTCCCAGGCACCACAAATATGAAAGGCCCCTGACTGAGGTGGCAGGACAAGGAGTTAGGGGTGTGTGTGTGTGGGGGGGTGAGGCATCTCTGCTGATGCATCGCACTGTCAATGTCCAGTCATCTTGAAGTGTGTGTGTGTGTGTGTGTGTGCAACTTAGGTGCAACACAAAGACTGCCCTGGGGACTCATTACCCTCCCTACATCCCTGAACACACCCATACCTCTCTCTTCTTCACTCTTTTTCACCTTGGAGCTAGAGATTCAGACTATCAAGTCAACTGGGAAGCACTGCATCCAGTCCAACACCTTCATTTGAAACATTAAGTGCCATAAGATCTGGCTTTAAGCAATAGCGAGAAACTAGCATTTCATCCCGTGTTAGTCTTACCATTTCTACTGTAACCTGCCTCCAACCCTCCATGGTGGCCATCCAAGCCCCACTAAATCATTGTGCCTTCCCTCAAAAAAGGACCTATATTCTCTAGGTAAATATTATCCTCTTCCACTTAATTTCATGCAAAACTGACATTTCCTCCATGTTCTGCTCTCATCACTTCCTGTCAGGAAAACATGTCTAAGGTCCTAATGGTTCTAGGACTTGATGTTACCTTCTTTGAGATAGTATAAGTAATCACTGTCATTGAGTCAATTCTGACTCATAGCGACCCCTCCTTGGATGAGGCAGTATCTTAGGCACTACACCACCAGAGCTCCTAAAAAGGACACAGATTAGGTAAATACATAGACATCAGAGTTTAATAGTGGTTACCAGGGGAAAGATGGAAGAGGAATGGAGGAAATTGTTTAGGAAGCATTGAGTTTTTTTCATGGGAGGTGGAAAATTTGCCAAAGGATGTTGGTGATGGTTGCACAATGTGATTGATGTGATTGATCTCACTGAATTATGAAATGTGAAAAACATTGAATGGCAAATATGGTGGTATCTATATTTTTACAGCAATTAAAAAAGAAGGGAGAGTCATGGAAAAGTCTGGTCAAAATTTTCAACATCTCTTAAGTGACTAGATAGATAGAGCTAGAGATACATAAAGATACATGACGCCAATTCTCTTATATTTCAGATATTGAAGATAAGTAAGAATTTGTTATTTGGGATGTTGTATTGTAGGAGTCTAACAAGTACCATGCCCCTGAAGGTATTTAATCAATTTTCTCTGAAGCAGGTAATTTGGGAATGAGTAATATGCTAAGAGGCAGCATTGTCCACATTGTCAGATGATTAATATTTGCAATTTAAAATCATGAAATAGATGTGACTTTGTCTGTTCTGTCATCCACCCTACTGCTTCTCATAGGAGTCTACTTAAGATGACCTAGGCAAATGAGTTCCTATCCTAATCCAAAAGACCTCAATAAAAATATTCCTCCTCAAGGTCTCTTATTTCAGAGTTCAACATCACTCACTGTCATGGAATGCTTTCTAATCTAAGTCTCTCCAGATATGATTTTAAAAGTTGCTAAGCACCACAGAAGGACTGGATTCATTCATTTAATGAACAAATATAGTTTGGACACTTCCAACATGCAAACAGTATACAGGCACTAGCATAAAGTGCTTCATATAGTCTACAATCAAGTAAGGGGAAATTTTACTATTTTTGTAAGTCAAAATATTATAATAATAATAATATTCCAAACTTATAGAATACTAGCATAACAAGAAACACTGTGCTAGCAACCTTACTCAAAATAATGAGCTTAATCCTCAAAACACTATGGAACACTGTTATTATCCCCATTTTACAGATGGGAAAACTAAGTTCTTAGATTAAGTTACTTATTCAAGGTCAGATAGCTAGAAAATGGTAGAGCTTGGAAATCATTTAACAAATGACATATGAAATTTTCTAAAATTTTTCCATAACCCTCATGGCACCCATTAATAACCTCTCTCTAAAAGAAAAATAAATCTACTCTGCGTCAATGTGCTAAGCAAATATGACATTCCTTATCAAACTATCTTGGTCTTCGCTGAGTTTCTGATAGTTCTCAAATGAAGGACACTAAGGTGGACCACAATATCACTATACCTATTGTGGCATTTAAGGTTGTGTGTCAACTTGGCTCGGCCTGGTTGAGTGGCTGGGCAGCTGGTGGTAGTTATTCCCCATGATGAGATTGGCAATCAGCTCCATGGTGGGACCTGCCACAAGCAGCTGAGTAGCTACTTTAGGGATATGGTCTGCTTCCCATATGTAAGAAACAGCTTTGGGAATGGTCTCTAGTCTATGGCACTCATGTAGCCATGTCATTCGTTGTTCAGTAGCTGGCCATGCACTGCTGACCTTGGGACTTTCAATGGACTTGAATTAATGGCTTGTCATGTGGTTTGGTAACATCAGGACTATGCCATTTTATTTGTCGACCTTGGGCTTGTTAGCCTCAGCAGACAGTAGCTGCCTGAGTGAAGAGATGCCTCTAGCTTCAGTAGGCCAGGAACAAGAGACAGAGCTGAAGCCCGAGGTTGAGGGACTTTCACACAGCCCTTAGAGCCTGGCACTTTGAACTTGGACTTCTAGCCTCCCGAACTGTAAGAGAATAAACTCTGTTTGTTCAAGCCATCCCATTTGTGGTATATTCTTGTCAGAGCAGCACTAGGTAACCAGAACACCTATCACCTTGGTGTTTCAGCAATTGACGCTTATAGTTGAATTATTGATATAGAAATCTCTATCTACCTAATGAAAAACAAGATCTTTCTCTCCCAGCCAACCTTGTGAACGATGCTTCATATGTATTCCCATGGACACTAAATAAAACAACCATGAAATTGTTGGTCAATTAGAATTAGCTTGATAAAGCTGATTTAAGTGATTCATTGTCCTCATTTATTCCTCAATTCTCCAAGCCTTAATGGAACAGCTTTGAGTTAAGGCAAACAAACCTCACTGAAAAATAGTAAGATGAACTCAACGCCAACCAACACTGTCCTCTAACTTTCTTATGTTCAATGAAGGAGATAAAATATACACATAAATAAATATAATGTAAGGTAAAAAATGGGAGAGGCCATAAGAAAATAGCCCCCAACTTGGAGGTGATCAAGTTAGGCTCTGTGGTAAAGGGCTTCTGAGCTAGGCTTGACAGAGAGAAAAAAAAAAAAAAAAAAAGAATAGACATTATAGCAAAGTTTAGCAAAGCAAAGAGAATGTTTGATATATAAAGAGAACAAAAAGTGACTTGATTTAACAAAATGCATGTATGTATAAAATCTTGTGGCTGCAATACAAAAGAGTGTGAATATTTTATTCTCTTAAAAGGTAGAATTCATTACAGATTTTAGAACAAAGAGGAGACATTAAAGGTTTGCTTTAGTAAGACTAGTCCATCCCAGTCTAGCCTTCAACACTTCCTAGAACAAAGAACATATTCAGTACATGTTTGATGTCTTATTAGGTATGCACAAGGAATTGGGAAGAGAGGATCACAGTGGTTCAAACAATACTTTCTTAGAGTATAAACTAGGAGGCAGAAATACAGAGGGAGGAATGGCTGAGAAAGATTTTAAAGAGATGCAATTGACAGAATTTGACATCCAATATAGAGGGTGATAAAGAGGAATGGGATAGTGACATTAGTAGGAAATATTAGAAATATGATTGTTACCCAAATATATCATTTTTGTAAAATATTTTTTGAACCCTCTTAGACCACTATATGAAAAAAATACACGATCTGTAGTGAAACACCTATGACACAATGAGATACAGTAGAGACAATAATTGCAGTACATATTTGGGCAAGGACATTTTCAGGTCAGGATTAAAATCCCATAACAAAGGATAGTAATTTGAGGAATAAAGAAGAGAAAACATTGAAGAACTATCAGCTTGTTATTCAGGTGAATCACTTTGTTTTTTAAAATTTAAATCACTGTTTTGGAGAGAGGAACAAAGTAAAAAAGGAGTTAGATATATAATGAACTAGAAATCATGTATCCAGAAGAGACATGGAAAATAAAATTTCAAATAGAGATAATCCAACCAAGATAGAATAATGGCAACCAGATTTCCCTCCCACATGAAACAACCAAAAAATGGGCAGTCTGTATAAAAGAATGGCCTCCAAGACCCTGTACATAGGCAATGAAAGTCAGTAATCCTTGATAGATGAGAAGCAAATATAGTGAGCCTTATAACAGCCCCAACTTATTATGTTGGAGAATGTACAGACCACAGTGCAGGGAGGGATAACTCAGAAAGAGTTTGGTGTATTCCATGAATTGTGGAGATGGATTTAAGATTCTGGAGTGACAAAGGCAGCCAATGATCTGAAGACAGAGTATCAAAGACGAGAGAACTGCACACCAGAAATCGGCAGAGAGTCCCCTTCTATTATTCAACTTAGTACTTACTGATCAGATAAATTAGTCAAGGCCAGGAAAACAACCATGCAGCCAGAGTCAAAGGTAATGGTGCCCAGGACTCATGCAAAGCTAGAATAGTGGCTATTCCCAACAGCCAAATTGGAACTCCTCAAAATTCACCAAGACATTAGGTCAGGTATACAAAAGAGGCTTGTCTCAGTAGTGGTGACATTGCTCCTGTCTAATACAATTTAAAAGCTATACCAAAGAGGATTAAACTGTTTCTAAGTAACTTGATTGCAACTCAAAACAAAGCTCAATAATGCTCATAGGAATAAAAAAAATATCCAGCAACCAATAAGGGTCACCTGTTCAATCATGAAGGGACTTCTAAGTCATGTAAGGACCCTAGCTTCCAATCCGTGGAAAGTAAGGAAATAGGTTGTTTATCTTGTTGTGTGCCATCAAGTCGGACCCGACTCATAGTGACCCCTCCTTGGGTTGCCAAGGCAGTATCACTACAGAAGTAGAGTGCCCCATCTTCCTTCCAAGGAGTGGCGGGTGGGTTTGAACCACCAGTCTTCCGGTTAGCGGTCAAGTGCTTTAGGCACTATGCTACCAGAGCTCCTAAGGAAATAGGTAGGAAATGACTTTTTTTGCAAGAGAATATGTGCTTTTATATAAAAAATATTGAGTACAAATTTCCCCCCTCCTGTCTATCCAAAATTCCTCCACTAATGGCAAGACTTTAGGTAGAATAGTAATAAGTCAATGAGCATATTAACATTTTCAGTGTATCACTAACATTGCAATATATGTGAATGATTGGTGGAAGATAGGAAATGAGGAATACCATTTGTAATACTATAAAAAATAAACAATTTCCTTACCTAAAGCAATGGCAATGTAAATGTAAAGGATATCCAAGTTTGAGAAATATTTAGGAATGTAAAATTGAATGTCCCTGATTGCAACATGATTACACATAATATTAGGGAATATAAGGCATGTTTGAGATAACTTCCTTTTGGGAAAACTGAAGAAGATTTTTCACATCAGAAATGGCATTTGAGATAGGAATCAAATGCCGAAATGGGAGAGTTATCTGTTACAGCTAGGAGTAACGTAAGAAATGGTACAGAGTAAAGAAAGTGCCACTAGTATCTGGAAAACAGTATCCAATCCAGTGGGACTGGAGTAAAGAGTCTTTAGAGGGTATAATGAGAGAAAAGCCTGGGAAGATAAATTGAGGGCAGGTTACAAAATGTCTTGAACATGAAGCTGAGCTTTAGAAAACTACTAGAAGTGTTTGAATAGGAGATAGGATGTGTGATTTAAGAAGGGGAGCTCTGGTAACGTAATGCCTAAGGCACTTGACTGCTAACCAGAAGGCTGGCAGTTCAAACCCACCAGCCACTCCTTGGAAGGAAGATGGAGCAATCTACTTCAGTAGTGATACTGCCTCGGAAACCCAAGGAGGGCTCGCTATGGGTTGGGTCCGACTCAAGGGCACATAAGAGCAACAACAAAAAGGAGAAGAGACTGCAGGTAGGGAGCCTGGTTAGGAAGCTGTTTTAACAGTTCAGTTGATAGTAAATAAAGAACTGAATTAGCATGGGAGCAGCAGGACAGAAGAGACATCACAGAAGCAACGTAGGGGGTGAGGAGGGTAAAAAAGTACAGGATTTCTGGAAAGCCAGAGAGCCTCAGGCTCTAAACTGCTTAGGACTTTTTTGAGTTTCCTCTTGTTATCCATGAACTCCAGACTAAAGTTAGTAATCTGGGCCTGTTCATGCCAGCATGTCCCATAAAGATATAAAAGGAGATATACAAGTTCATAAATAGACATTTACATAGATATAAAGATACAAAGATAGACTGATACCAGCATACACAGACTCATAGATCCAGGTACAACATACAGTTGGAAGGGGAGCTGTTGGTTATTCCAGAACAAAAACGTACATTACAAGAAGGAATAAACTTTGGCTCCAGACATCTCCAAAAACTAGGTGATAGGTCAGAGAGTGAGTGGGATGAACAAGAGTTCTAACTTTTTCCAAACCAGTTGTATTTCTCCACTACATAACATTACCAGTATAACAGGCTTGCCTGTTGATTGAATATAAGTATACTCCTGCTCCTCCCCAAAATGCCCTGAATCCATTCATGTGCACACCAAAATCCAGTTTTAAAGTCTCTTCTTTAAGTACATATAACCACTACAGTGAGTGGCATTACAGTTGTTGAGTCAACCACGTTTTAGAGCTTTGAACCTATGTGAAGTTCCAAGTATTTCAAAACCTCAGGCTCAGGCCACTAAGCTACCCCTAAGGCTTTTACGAGAGCTATAATCCCCAGCAGAACACAAGCAACACCAACTTGATGGGTTACAATAGTGGTGATGGAAGTTTGCACAGTTCATAAATGCTGATCACACTTTAAGTCACCGGTTCTGTATTATGCAATGACTCTTGAATTACTAGGTGGCTTATTGTGTTTATTAGTTAATGCCATATGATAACATAGTAATAACAATTAACTCTATGTATCACATTCAAAAGGAAGTACCACACAAGTATCCTACACTGTGGTTTAGAAAGCAGAGGTAATTGTAGCTCTACCCTATAATTTCATGGTTTATCTATCTCTATAAGCCTGTCACTTGATGGTAACAAAAGAGATACTTTGCAACCTTCATTGGGAAACTGGAAGCCATGTGGAACATCTAAAGTATTCACCCATAAAAATCTGAACTTTTGCTTGAATGCTAAATTAAATCTTACCCATACTAATCTCAACTAAAGAGATTAAATGATTTGGAAGGAGGAGAAATAACACAATAGGCAATTGGAGCCATCTATGAATAAGATTCTTTATTCCCTGCATTTGATTTCAAACTGAGTGAACAACAGGCTGCTTAGGGATTCCTATATAGTATAGGAGGAGAGAGAAATACCATGTGTTGTAGTAGTTTCTGGCCAATTTTATCTGGCTCTCTGCCAAAACAACTCTCCCTCCCCTGTTCTGCTGTCCTCACACAATGAAAGAGCTTGGACTCTATGGTTACCACCTGAGTTTTCCTCTACTACTTGCCAGATTTTAGATCAATTACTTGTCCCATCGAACTCTGGTAGCATAATGCCTAAGGCACTTGACTGCTAACCAGAAGGCTGGTGGTTCAAACCCATCAGCCACTCCTCTGAAGGAAGATGGGGCAATCTACTTCTGTAGTGATACTGCCTTGAAAACCCAAGAAGGGGTTGCTATGAGTCAGGTCTGACTTGATGGCAAATAACAACAACAACAACATAATATTTTCTAGGGAGCTCTGGTGCTGTAGTGCCTAAGGCACTTGACTGCTAACCAGAAGACTGGCAGTTCAAACCCACCAGCCACTCCTCAGAAGGAAGATTGGGCAATCTAGTTCCAGAGAGATTCCCAAGAGAAACCCAAGTAGGGGTCGCTATGAGTCAGAGACGACTCAATGGCACATAACAACAACATAACATTTTCTAAACCATTATACCTTAAAATTTTCTATTACCTTTGCTAAAGGAGCACCTTTTCAGCTGGATAATAATGCAGATTCTATTTAGCAAGCCATGTGAAGAAATAGTTGCATAGCTAAGTACAAAAATATTGTGTAGTCAACCATGGTTACTGCCTAGGTGATGAAACAAAATACACCTGAATGGAAATAAAAACATCTGTAGCATTGTGTTTTATAATAATCTTTCAAGTCCCAGGGGAGGAGGTTAAATCAGATTCTTTTACTAGTTTTAAAATATAACTAAATTTCTATCAGATTGGAGTATTTCTGATAATGTGTGAAATATTTTTACTTGAGTCATTTCCTGTTGTAGAGGGAAAAAAACTATCTAAGACTTGATGTCTATTTTCTCCAAATATCTGACCAAAAAATGATTTAAGTTTATTAAAGGGAATATGAAATGAAGACTAGTAATAAAGAAAATTCCAGACTCAGATGAACTAAGAAGAAAGACCTGGTGATGCACATCCAAATACTAGCCGATGGAAACCCCATAGATCACAACAGTGCAAACACATTGTCCATGGGGTTCTTGTGAGGCAGAGACAATTCCATAGCATCCAGCAACAACAACATAGTATTGAAAATAATGAGAGATGACTGGGCTTAAGACTCTTTAAAAATTCTCTTAGGCCTTCGGAAATGAGACCAGGGCCTTCTCACCCCAGACTCCAACCTCTCCAACTCCCAAGCCAGTTTGGATGAACCCAAGCCACTTTAGGCTTAACCTTATATAATATCATTCTTAGGCATTTTTTAAGCCCTTTTAATAGACCAGGTCAAGATGGTATCCTCATAATTTAGTGTTGTGAATAGTACAAATAAAGCCTTCAATGACATCTAATCAGAACATTTTCTTTTCTCTTTCCTAACACCATTATTCCACAGAGGTCCAGATTTCCTCAGCCTGTCAGTCATTATAGCTCCAAGATACCTGAGCACATTTGAAAGCCATCGAGGATCTAATTTGCCAAGGTAGATTTGAAAGAGAAGAGACAGCTTATGGTTGTGGTCTCTCTGTCTCCTACCACACAAAGCTGAAGTCTGAGGCACACAAGGGATTTCTTTTGCTGATGGAGGACTATTGTTTAAACATTGATTGCCTCTTTTTTCTATCATTCACTTTTCCTCCCTCCCCACATCCCATCCCCAAGCACAGACTTCATTCATAGCCCATCAGCTGAAAGTTACCTGCTTAGCACACTGACAAAATGAGCCATTTGCAGGTCAGAGCTGGGAGAGAAGAAATAACACTCATAGATATTAACTAAGCCCTGAGTGAATTTTCCTTATCTACTCAAAAGACATACATGCTTTTTATGCCAATTGAACTCCAGCACATACAACAGAAAATGAAGTAATTCATGTTAGAGTAATTTCATAATGTAAAAAAGGACTATACAAATGCAAGATATTTGAGAAATGTACGGCATATCTCATTTGAGACTAAAGAAACCATGGACAATTTTCCCCAACCTTCTTCACATAGAGCAAGTGCATAATGATTGTGGTGCAGGGAAGGACAGCAGATTTTAGAACCAGAGACCCTTTGCCATCAAGTTGATTCTGGTTCACAATGACCTTATAGGACAGTAGAACTGTTCCCTAGGGTTCCCAAGACTGTAAATCTTTACACCAGCAGACTGCCCCATATTTCTCCCACAGAGTGGTTGGAGGGTTTAAACACCAACCTTTCAGTTAGCAGCAGAGCACTTAACCACTGAATCAGACCTGGGTGTGAATCCTGAGCTGCTCACTTACTGGGTGATCACAGAAAGCTTACTTAATTTCTCTGGGCCTCAATGCCTTGTTTGAAAAATGAAAATAACATTCCCTATTTCACAGGGTTGTTGAGAGCAATAAAGAACTAATTTATATAAAATGTTTAACAATCTGGTGCATGTTCTCTTTTAATAATTCCCCTGACTAATGGTGAGCTCATGGGCAACAGAGCCCAGTGATGCCCGGCCCTGTGCCATCTTCCTGATAGTGGCTATGTTTGAGTCCATTGTTGGAGTTACTGTGTCAGTCCACCTCTTTGAGGGTTCTTCTCTACATTATCATCATGATGTCGTTTTCCAGCAATTGGTCTTTCAGATGATGTGTCCAAAGTAAGTGAACCAAAGTCTCACCATCCTCACTTCTAAGTAGTGCTCTGGTTGTACTTCTCCTAAGACTAATTTGTTCATTCTTCTAGCAGTCCATGGTATGGTATACTCACTAAATGCTAGAACATATATATACTGATATACACTGTTAAATAGTAAATGTTGTTGTTGTTATTGTTGTTGTTATGTGCCATCGTGTTGGACCTGACTCATAGAGACCCCTTCTTGGGTTTCCGAGGCAGTATCACTACAGAAGTAGATTGCCCAACCTTCCTTCTGAGGAGTAGCTGGTGGGTTTGAACCTCCAGCCTTCTGGTTAGCAGTCAAGTGTCTTAGGCACTATGCTACCAGAGCTCCTTAAATAG
>NW_006921615.1:14155511-14157741 GCF_000298275.1 Orycteropus afer afer
TTAACTATGCCCCCAGTGTAGTACAGGGGATGCAAACAGCAGCAAGTGACATTATTAGAGAGAATGACACCAAAATGACTGTTTATAGAATTTTTGTGTGGTATATCAGCAGAAATGTATTATTTTTAATATAAATATGCCTGCAGTTACTTATACAACAACAAAAATGTTTTTGTAAGCTCAGCTTACATGCATTAATAAACCTACAAGGTTAAAACTCCATGCTAATTTACTTTTTGAACCTTCTAACATGCCCCGGTCAGAGCTGTCAGTGTGATCCAGTTACAGTGAGCTTTGAATCACGTGGCTTGTCAGCACATATTACAAGCTACTGTTTTCATTGCTGCTGGTGTTTTTATAGTCACTGATTTTGTCAAATGTTCTGGTATTTTAACTATAATATTGTGGTAAGTAGTATTTGTGAACCTATGTCAACAGCTTTTTTGAGAATGAAGAAGTAACTAAAAGAAAACGAGAGAAATCAAAAAAGGTTTCCACTCATTTACTAATGTTGTAACTAATAATGTTACAACTCAATATAGAAAGATTTTATAAAACAATTTTGTTGTTAGTATTTATATAATCTGAGAAATGTTTGATGTTTACATTTAAACAATTTACAACTATATTTGTTACATATTATTCTATGATTAAAAGTGATAAGGATTGGATACAGTCTGGTATGGAAGGATCTCCATGGGGGTGGGGGTGGGATGTGACACCATACATTACGACACTGGGGTGACACCAACCCTAGTGATGTCACCGTATGCCTCATACCTTGTTATATAAAGAAAGAAGCAAAGAGAAGTAATGTGTCCAAGTTCACACAGCTAATAAGTGGTGGAGCTAGGACTTGAACCCAGGCCATCTGGTTCCAAAGTCTGTGCTATTAACCCTTACACTCTAAAATAAATATGTTTTAAGTACAAGGTGCCTGTTTTACTTGTGTTCTTTATTGTTGTAAGGAATAGAAGTTCATCTAAATTAAATTAAAATAAAATTTCATTGTAAGACCCTTGAGATATGAAAGCTAGGTTCCTAGTCATGACTCCCAGGAGCTAGAATTGAAGAGTAGTTCTGAATTAAAGACAACTCTGGAGACCTCAGCAAAAGAAAGTGTGACTTTGTTACCAGGACTCGGTCAGTAACGGGATAACACTGTTGGCCAGAGACTGCCTTTTCCTCTTGTTTCCATCCACAGATGAGTGGTCTCCTACTCACTCTACTAAATTTTTCTGTTCCCCATAGTTCAATTGCTCCATAATCTAGTTTGACTTTCCTAGAAAAGAAATCAGAGTGGTCCAGTTTTTAGGTGGTGTCCCTGAACCAATCCAGTTGAGGATGCAGGGTCCATTTCACAAACATGACTACCTCTACAAGAGCCTTTAGATAAATGAACTATGCATCTATAATCAATCACGTGCCATCAAGTCAATTCCTATTCATGTATATCAGTGTAGAACAACACATCATAGAGTTTTCAGTGACTACTATTTCAGCAGCAGACTGTCAGGCCTCTCTTCTGAGGTGCCTTTGGGTGGACTCACATATCCTACATTTTGGTAGCAGCCTAGCACAGTAGCTATTTGTCATCTGTGCAGCTGATGTTATATGCCATCAAGTCAATTCCAACTCATCATGACCCCATAAAACAGAGTACGATTTCCCTATAGGGTTTCCTAGATTATAATCTTCACAGAAGCAGGTCCCCAGGTCTTTTCTCCTGCAGAGCTGCTGAGTGGGTCCAAACCACCAACCTTTCAGTTAGTTGCCAAGAACTTAACCGCTATGCCAACAGAGCTCCTTATTTGCACATATGCCAAACCAAACTCATTGCCATCAGTTGGTTCCAACTCATAGCAACCCTCATTGTGTTCCCTAGGTGGTAAATCTTTACCAAGATAGATTGCCCTGTCTTCCTTCCATGGAATGATTGGTAGGCTTGAACCACCAACCTTCTGGTTAGCAGTCAAATGCCTTAGGTGTTGCACTACCAGAGTTCCTTAGATACTTGGGTACCTAAGCTCAATTACTGATCCACTATACCACTGAAAACCCTGACTAAATAACTTGAACTTTCTCTGTCTTAAAATACCCACTTTTTAATTGTGTTGTTGTCATGTGCTGTCGAGTCGGACCTGACTCATAGCGACCCCTCCTTGGATTTCCGAGGCAGTATCACTACAGAAGTAGATTGCCCCATCTTCCTTCCAAGGAGTGGCTGGTG
>NW_006921615.1:14159096-14169134 GCF_000298275.1 Orycteropus afer afer
GCATGAACTTATAGGCCCATTGTCTGCCAACCCTATATATGATCTTGGATACACTCTCCATTTCGACATACCTAATTGTTTAGCTTGTTCACCCATCTATCCGTCCCTATACCCATGTTTGCTTTCACTGACAACTCAGTACTGTTATATGCAAAGGGGTTCATATTTATTGTCTGTACTGCCCATGTAACTCTCTATGTCTTTCTCATCCTCAATGCTGCCATATTGGTCTGTTGAGTCAATCTTGACTTCTCCATGAAAATAAATATTTATTGTTGTTGCTGTAATTTGCTGTCGAGTCATACCCAACTCATAGCGACCCTTCCTTGGGTTTCTGAGGCAGTATCATTACGGAAGTAGATTGCCCAACCTTCGGCACTTACTGTATCCCTGACTCTGTTCTTGGTCTTTGGAACATAGATGTAAACAAAACAAACAAATTTCCTGGTCTTATGGGGCTTATATTTTTGTGACTAGGACAAAAAATAAAAAACAGTTGGAGGTAACTGTTTATTGAGCTGTTGTCATTCCATTTCAAACCCATCCTTCTATAGCCCATGTTGTGATGCTGGCGCTGGAACCCTGCAAACTCCATCTCTGCTTTGTCAGCTACTCTATATTAGTTCTGCCAGCAGAACAGACTGTGAGGTGACTGCAAGGAGAAGAAAGGATCTACTACTTCCTATTTGCTCCCTGTCTCCTGCCAGCAGCATCTCACCATTGGTTTTTCACCATAGCAGCAATATTTAATTCCAGAAACAGCAGTAGGTTCCAATGTACAGTTTTTCCATACTAGTTGGCCCAGATTCGCTGTACACATCTCAGACACCCAACCACAGACAAGGAGTGCCCTTCTCAGAAGTCTGAGTTTCAGCTCTGTGGAGTACCCCTTCCATGCCACTAGGTTTGTGTGTGCATGTGTGTATGTGTGTGTGTGTGCAGGGGTGTTTTAGGTGACAGTTTACACAGCAAATTAGGCTTCCCTAAAACACTTGACTGCTAACAGAAGTCTGGTGGTTCAAACCCACCAGCCACTCCTCAATCTACTTCCATAGTGATACCTCCTTGGAAACCCAAGGAGGGGTCACTATGAGTCAGGGCCAACTCGATGGCACATAACAAATAACAATCTTTACACAAAATATTCTGCTCCATCGGTTACAATTTTTACAATGTATCAGCATTCTCCCTATTTCCATTCTGTTTGTTGTGTTTCCATTGATCTAGCTTCCTTTCCCTCCTTGCCTTCTCATCTTTGCTTTTAGGTAAGTGTTGACCATTTGATCTCCTTTAGTTGATTGTTTAAGGGAGCACATTATTCACAGGTGGTATTGTTTATTTTATAAGACAATCTATTATTTGTCTCAAAGATGGCCTGCAGAAATAACTTTGAGTTCAAAAGTATCTTAGCACAATAGTCTTTGGCATTTCTCTCGTCTCTGTCAGTCCAGTAGGACTGGCCTTTTCTAGGAATTTGAGTTTTGTTCTGTATTATGTCCATTCTATCTGGGACCTTCTATTGTGTCACTGGTCAGAATGGTTGGTAGCGGTAGCCATCTAGTTCTTCTGGTCTCAGGTTAGAAGGTTGTGGTTCATGTGGGCTATTCGTCTCATGGACTAGTTTCTCCTTTGAGCCTTTCATTTCCTTCATTCTCTTTTGCTCTATTTGAGTAAAGACCTATAATCGAATCTTAAAAGCTCATAAGCTTTTAAGTTCCCAGATGCTACTCACCAAACTAGGATAGAGAATGTTGTCTTTGTGCACTATGTTATGTCAGCTGACTAAGTTGTCCCAAACCTTTCAACCCAGTAAACTAACCCTGTGATTTGTTAGGATATGTCTAAGAAGCCCCCATAACTGTGCCTTCTATGTGGTTTGTTATATATGTGGATTTATGTGTAGCACACACAAATGTGTATACACATGTGCCTAAAGATACACATGCACGTGTATTTTCTCACATATGCCTTCCTTAGCAGGTTTTCCTTGTAGGCAAATGGATATTATCCTATCATTGGCAGCACTGTTCTTCAGGATCCTTCCACAATTGTATTTTGAGTGCCTTCCAACCTGAGGGGTTCATCTTCTGGCACTATATCAAACAATGTTTCACTGTTATTCATGAGGTTTTCCTGGCCAACTTTTTCAGAAGTACTACTCCCCTTCCTGCACAGTCTATCTTAGTCTGGAAGCTGTTCTTCCTTCTTAGTCTGGAAACTATGCTGAAAACTGTCCACCATGGGTGACCCTGTTGGTATTTGAAATAATAACGGCATAGCTTCCAGCATCACAGCTATTTGCAAGCCACCACAATAGGACAAACTGACAGGTGACTGATGGACAACATATTAGTTGCAATATTATTAGTAACTAGCAGAAACCTTGATTTTTCTCCTTCTTTTCCTTCAATTCCTTCTTTCTCAAAAAGTTAATGATATAGGTTCACAAACACTAATTACCACAATATTGTATTTGATACCACAATATTTGTATTGATAATTTAACAAACTCAGCACCCATGAAAACACCAGCAGCAACAAAAACAATAGCATGTCCTTATAGGACATGGAGACAACCATGTGATTTGAAGTGTCATTGTAATTGGGTGATAATGACAGCTCTGATCATAACACATTCACAACAACAACACAACGCACTGCCATCAAGTCAGATCCGACTTATAGCAACCCTCCTTGGGTTTCCAAGGTGATATCACTACGGAAGTAGATTGCGCAACCTTTCTTCTGAGGAGTAACTGGTGGGTTTGAACCACCAGCCTGCTGGTTAGCAGTCAAATGTCTTAAGCATTACACTACCATTAGAAGGTTCAAAATGTAAATTAAGAAGAGTTTCAGCCATGTAAGGATGGTGATATATGTAAGCTGGGCTAACATATGTTTTTGTTCTTGTAACTAACCACAGGGATATATTTATAAAAAATAATTAATTTCTCTTGAAACAATACATAAATATTTTATAGACAGTCACATTGATGCTACCCCTTTGACAATGTCACTCTTTGTGGTCTACACTCCCATACCTGTCTAATGGCACCATTGTCACAGCTCCTCAGAGGTAATTACTATATGTATTCATGGAAAAACACATATTCATAAAATGGAAAGATGAAGTCCCTTAGTGGTGTAAATGGGCAATGTTCTTTTTTATTTTTTTAATTGTGATTTGAGTGAAAATTTACAGAACAAATTCACTTTCCATACAGCATCTCACATGCACTTTGTCTCATGACATTGACTACAATTTCCCACAATGCAACAGCTCCCCTCCCACTACCTCCCCTTAGTTACCTCTTCCCTTTGTCCTCCCTTTTATGCACTCCTACCCCTTGAGCTCTCTTCCTGTGCATACACAGCCCTTCTATTCTCCCATGACTGTTCTCTCCAAGGAGTGTATCTACCTAATGTAAATGTTCAGCTCATCTGCCCATCTTTTGTTTGGCTAGAAGCTACAGGAGTGGGTTCAATTCCAGACCTGAAGGGCAGCTAGGGGCCATAGTCTCAGGGATTCCACCAGTAGCTACCAGACCAGCAAGCCTGGCCTCCCTCTTTTTTTTTTTTTCCAAATGATTTTGAGTTTTGTTCCACATTGTTCTCCCACTCCATCCAGGATCTCCTACAGAGATCCCCCTCTGAGTGGTTGACAGTAGTAGCCAGGTACCATCTAGTTTTTTTGGTCTCATAGTCATATAGGCTGAGGATCACATGGTGTACCAGTCGCTTAGACTAACTATTTCAACATATCTTTGGTTTTCTTCATTCTTCTTTGCTCTGGATGAGAAGAGACCCATCATTACATCTAGATGGCTATTTGCAAGCTTTTAAGATGCCAGTTGCTACTCACCAACATAGGATGTGGAACAATGTTTTGTGTGGTATGTTATGCCAATTGAGCCAATGACTATGGTCCTGAGCCCACAGGTCCAACTACTCGCTCCCTCTGGGTAGTTGGCTGTGGCCAAGATGTGACTACAACCTTGTCCCTTGTCAGCTCTACTATACACCTGGGAATTCTTACACAACATACAAATACACTTGTAGAAACATTGTCTGCCAACCATATACATGGTCTTGGGCACACTTTGTCCAGCATAGAAGTACCTAATAGTTCTGCTTGTCCACCCATCTATCCACCCATGAATCCATGTTTGCCTTCACTGACAATGCAGTACTGTATGTGCAAAAGGGTTCATCTTTGTTGTCTGTACCTCCCATGTACCTCTCTATGTCTTCCTCTTCCTCAATGCCACCATGTTGATCACTTATATTTGATACATTGCCCTTCTGTTCACAAAAATCAGTACTTGTCTCTACCTATCTAACAGTATTCCCTCCTCTTTCCTCCCAACCCTAGTAAACAACAAAGAAAATTTCCTTCCATACATAAACCAGTCCTTGTCTTTTTATAATAATGGACTAATACAATATTTGTCCTTCTGTGGCTGACTTATTTCACTCAACATAATGTCTTCCAAGTTCATCCATATAATGTGGTGTTTTGCAGATTCTACATTATTCTTTAGGGTTGCATCATATTCCATTGTGTGTATGTACCATAGTTTGGTTATCCATTCTCCTGTTGATGGGCACCGAGATTGTTTCCATCTTTTGGCTATTGTAAATAGTGCTGCGATGAACATGGGTGTGTGTATATCTGTTTTTGTCTGGCTCTCACTTCTTTAAGATATATACCTACCTAGTAATGGGATGGCTAGGTCAAATAGTATTTCTAATTCCAATTTTTTAAGGAATCGTAAATGGACAGTATTCTTTGATGTTAACTTAGAAGTTGGTGGTGCCTTGGAAGAAAGTCTTGACAATCTACCTCTAAAAACAATCAGCAATTGAAAAGCTCTATGGAGTACTGTCCTACTCCGACATACAAGGGGTTTCCATGAGTCGGAATTGACTCCATGGCAACTGGAATGCATGGAAAAACATCAGAACAAGAATTACTGAATAGTTCTTTACTCAACAGTGACTAATCTCAATGAGCTTAACACAACATTTAACAGTAATTTTTGTGACTTTTATTACCATGCCACTTCCTCTGACAGAAAATGCTTGCTCCAAGAGAGCCTCATAGCTCATTTCTTCACATCCTCTGGGTCTTGATTATCTTTGCCTATATTGCAATGTATAGGCTCTTAGAGTCTCTTCCAGCCTTAGCCCTGATCTCAATTGCTTCTCTGCCCTCTTCAAAATTGCCTGAAACTGGGCCCTAACAAGTGGAATTGTGTCTCTTGAAGGAGTAAGCTCCTCCATGTTTCTTCAGTCTCATTAGGGCAAAAGAATGCCCAATGCAGCATTACCAGCTTGTAGAAACTAAAAGGCTGGCAACTGACAGAAATCTGATGGCAAGGAAAACAGCATAAAGACTATTGGATAACTCATTCTTTTAACAGTTTTCTGATGACCATCTTGCAAGCCTCTCTGGAGGATTGATATGTTTTCATGCCATAAAAACTAGGGCTTTTGTTTTGTTTTCTAGAGAAATTTGTAATGTTATTCCATGCTTACTGAGAGTGTCTTGGGTCCTAGAGCAATGTACTCAGTACGTATTACCTCTTGACCACGGACTCAAAGAAATAAGATGGTAGCTTTGAGAAAAGTAAGCAGTACACTAAGTAGAGGATACATGCTGTCTTACCGTCCTAGCCATAGGTTTCAAACCATGGTTTTTTTGGCTTAAACAAGAATTTTTTTTCCCCAACACCTTATATTTACTAAGGATTCATTTCATCACAAATATCATTAGCATGATTGACAAATACTAATAGATGTTTACTTACAATACAGGCATTGGGCCAGATAATGGAGATGACAAGACGTAAAATTCATAGTCACTGCCTCTGCGATTGTTACCATATAGCTGAGAAGAGCGAATGTCAAAAGGACCTCCACAATTTCCTCAATCATTTTAAAATTGGAGACTCTGAAGTAAGGATGGATGATGTACTCAAATTCATACAGGTGCAAAGGAATGTGGATTAATAGAAATAAAAAGATGAGTTATATAAAAAGAGGCACCATAAGATTATTGTTGCATTGGGACAGTTTAGTAGCAGAGCATTATAATTTTAATGAACTAAATGTAACATAGCTTTAAAAACTATTTCTGTTCAGAGATGCTGTTATATATATTATATACAATACTAGTCTTAAATTTTGGCTTCCATAGTAAACATAGTTGAACGTAAATTCAAGATCCTTTGGAAATGGGGTTTGGGCTGGTTTGGGAAGGACATGGAGAAAAGGTATCTTTTAGTTTTTGTTTTATACATATGTCTATACTATAAGATGTCTTGTTTACCATAAAAAACACTGCCATCAAGTAGATTCTGACCAGTGACCTCCTCTGGGTTTCCAAGGAGGTAAATCTTTACAGAAGTGATTGCCCAGTCTTCCTTCTGCAGAGTGGATGGTGGGTTTGAACTACCAACCTTCTGGTTAGCTGTCAAATGCCTTAGGCACTACACGACCAGAGCCCCTTTTTTTGCCATAAGGATTTCTTAATTTTATAGTAAAATTCTAAAAATCAATGAACTAAAGGGACCATCAGAGAAACTTATCATTCAGAGAAGTCTGGAAATCAGCCTAAGAGTCCTTGAATGGTGCAAATGGTTAACATATTCTCCTGCTAAGCAAAAGGTTGGAGGCTCAAGTCCACCATGAAGTGCCTTGAAAGAAAGGCCTGGCAATCCACTCTGACAAATCAGTCACTAAAAACCTAGGGAATACATAAGGGTTGCCGTGAGTTGGAGTCCAGCTACACAGCAACTGTTTCTTTGGTTTTTTTAGTCTACAAAAAAAGCCAACATAACCATGGTTCATGCTTTATCTCTCCGTAAGCTGAAATAGATATCATGACTGGTAGCAGAGATACAAATTAAATAGACAGAAAAGAGATTTACTTTGCACAGCTTGTAAAATCCCAGCTCTGTAGCTGCTTTTCTGCTCATTAAGTTTCTGTCCTCAATTCATCCTTACCCCACCATCAAGTCACTTTGGCAATGAAAGGCTCCCGCAATCCTGTAGCTACTACTTGGAGGAGCCAATTGGTCACCTGGGGCTCTATCTGCCCACTGTTTCCCTTTGGTTCTTGCCTTCCATTGTGCTCTATCCCCTGTACTAATCACTTACTATTATCATATTCTTCTCGCCTCTTTCTTTAAGCATAACACCAAGTCGATTCCTACTTGTACCTGCAGATATGAAGCTGCAGGTGTTTATCTGTGCAGAGGTCACCAGAAGTCAGTGCAAATCACGGTAGTTTCCCTACAACAAAAATTAATATGTAAGAGAGTTCCAGGCTCAGAAAGTATTTCTCTCCAATTATATTTACTTCTTTTTGTAAGGTATTATTTAATTCCTTAGGTTTCATGATAAATTGTCTCAATGCTGTTCAGTTTTCAAACGCAATTTGTGATTCTGTTATGTGAAAAGACACTATATTAAATAAAAATTAGTCTTAATATTAGGTGCCTCTGTTCTCTAAGCAGGAAACTCATTGCAAAGCAATTCTCATTTACAGTAATACATCTCTGCTTTGAAAACCATGATAGCAGAAAAGTACGTAAAGGAGAAGGAAACTGCGCTTCAAAATGTCAAACAACATCTGTTTCCCATTTCTGAGAATTACAGAGCTTTCTCCAGCCCTTTAACCCTTTAGCCCACATTGTATCTGTCCCTTCATAGTTTATGAGCTTTATCTTCAGAAGCCTTTCAGTAAATGAAACCTGATATAGAAAGTGAATCTCTCCTTTAGGTTCTCTCCAAGGATTAGGGATGAGATTTATTAGAACAACACTGCTCATGCTGCTATACTTTAAGGTTGTGTCAACATTTCAATTATAAACTCTTGCTTCCAGGGGTGTGTTACACAGTCTGTTAAGAAATAATGATAATAATTCTCTAGCTCCACATTTGGAAAGTGGGATTGTGATTTAAGGATGCGCGTTTTAGGTTTATTAACATTTTGAAAGGATACATATGATTAGCCTTTCTCAGTGTAGAAAATTTTATCTATTTTTGTATTTTAGAGTATTTTATACTTGAGAATTGTTTCCCATGGTCAAAGTAAAAATGCCTTGCTGATATTATAAGTGAAATAATAAAGCCAAAAATCTAGGCATGATTATTCTGTATATTCTATAAAAATATGAAATTAATATACATTTTAGCATGAATTTTGAGAACAACACAGAAGTTTTCTCACATGAGTAATAGATGTGCCACATTAATCTTCCAACTATCACTTTAAATCAACTAGTCAGCTATAGCTTCTTCCACATGATCTGCCACAAAACCCTCCACCATGTACGTAAACAGTGGCTGAGAAGAATGACAGAAAAGCAAGAGGGGACCAAAGTCAGCCTAAAACCAAGCTGTGAATGTATGAGAGTTTACCTTTGTTGCCCTCTCCCTTAACATTTCATCTCCCTCACTGCCTTCTGGCTTCCCCTCCTCATGCTGTCCCCTCAGCCTGTCATCCCCAATCATCACCCAGGCTCTAAGACTTCTGTCCACTTTTCCTGCCATCTGACACCATCCTTCAGTCAAAACTCACCTCCTGCACACTGGGTAAGTCCAGAGCTACCTATCAGGTTAGAAAGGATCTACTACTGGAGCTTTACCAATTTCCTGGCAGTTGTAAGTCTTAAAATGTTATTTGCCAAAGATGTTTGTATTTTTTAATAGGAGCACAGCTGACAGAGTTTGGGACATCTTTACAGGTGCAATGGGGAAGTTGTTTTTAATTAAAGACCTAGTAGTTCTCTAAGGAGCTCTGGTGGCACAGTACCTAAGGCATTTGCCTGCTAACCAGAAGGTTGGTGGTTCAAAGTCACCAGCTGCTCTGCAGAAGAAGGATGGGGGCAGTCTACTTCCATAAAGATATAACACCTTGGAAACCCAGTGGAGGTGACTATGAGTCAGAATAGTACCCCACCCACCTGTGGTTTGTTGTATTAGAGGGCTTATGTACTGCTATGATGCTTGAAGCTATGCACTGATAATTCAAATACCAGCAGGGTCACTCATGGTAGAGAAGTTTCACTAGACTTTCCAGACTAAGACAGACTAGGAAGAAAGGCCTGATAATCAACTTCCAAACATTAGCCAATGAAAACTCTATGGATTGCAACAGAACATTATTTGGTTTGTTTGCTTTGGATCCATCATTAGGAGATAACCATCAGTAGAGGAGGACATGGTATTTGGTGAAGTAGAGGGCCAATGAGGGTGTGGGAGACCCCCAGTGATACACATTAGCACGGTAATCACCATGATGAACTTAAACATGCTGGCAGTGATGAGAATGATGCTGGACAGGCTAACATTTCAACAGCAGCTAACAATAGCAATAATGGTATATCAACTATCTCATTACCTGACATTTTGCATTTACAATAATAGTAAGAAAAAAAAAATCTACTATTTTGTGCATTATGATACGTGTTTAGCAGTGACAAGTGCCAAGGTATGAGGCAAGAGTAACACTGGCTGTGATGGTTAAGGCTATCTGTCAACTTGACTGGGCCATGATTCTCAGTGGTTTGGAAGTTATGTAATGATGTAATTTGGTCTTTATGTAATGATGTAGCAACCCTCTACTTTTTGATATGATGTGGTCATCCTCCATTTTTGCATAATAACATGGTCTTTGGAAAATAACCCTGTCAATAAATGAATGGGTATACTCTTCAAATAACATCACATAGACAACAGTAGACTTTTTCTGTAATCAAGACGTTTAAGTAATGTTTCAATTGTTCTTCTATCATGCAGAGAATCATTCTTAAGATCTAAATTTCTCTGTTGTTTTTGTTCACTGCTAAACACCTAGCCCCTAGAACAATGCCTAAAGCACAGAAACTCAATAAATACTTGCTATACTCAATAAACACTTGCTAAGTGAGTGATAAATAAACAAATCAAATGCTTGTTTATCAATTCTTAAAGCCTTAGTAATAAATGCTTTACAAACACATTTCCTCAATGCAAAAAAAAAAAAAAAAA
>NW_006921615.1:14173449-14184170 GCF_000298275.1 Orycteropus afer afer
ATATATATGTATATATATATATATACATATATATATATAATGCTTTGTCAGTTTAGCCTACCAGATTGCAAGTGCCTTGAAAGCAGGCAAGTACAATTTTCTATTCACTTTTTATTTCTATAAAAGTCCTGAATTGTATTCTGCACACAGAACATGTTTAATAAATGTCTGATAATTTCGATTGCTTCTTGAGAATCAAGAGTATCTCTTTTCCCCTCCTCCACAGCAAACATCTGATCTAAACTGCTAATGAGCAGTCTTCTTTCATTTCCATCTACTCTGTCCACCTCTGCAAAGGCTCAGAGAGACCAAGCAAAAGAGATAAAGGGGTAAGACAACACATTCTGACAGTATGATCATCTAGATATTTAAATGACATGAGCATTTGCAGAATCTCCATTTTCTACTTAGGTATATTTTCTAATTTCTCTACAATATGGTGTGCTTATTTGTTAATAAAATCCATGTCGCTGCTGACTGAGTTCTTGGCTACTCAAACAATCTTGGTGTGTCCTTTCCCATATATCTTTACAGTGAGACCAGATTGTCTTAAAGATTTCTGATATTTTGTGCTACTGCAACTACTGTTATTTCTATGTGGCCTGTCCAAAGAGCTGAAAATGTACTCAAGTTCCCCCATAAACTCTCTTCTTGCACTTAATCTACAGAGTTCTGCTCTTTTCCATGGAGAGCAAGGGTGTCCATCTCTTGTAAATTGCACTCCGCTGGCCCATTGCAGAGGAAGACCTTCTACACAATCAAAAAAAAAAAAACCCACAAAGTATTGTGCTCCTAAGTGTTTATGTCCTTAGTCTTAATAGCAATTTCATAAGAAAAAGAGAAAAGAAAAGAAAAGAAAAATCACCACACACTGGCACAATCATAGTCTGATTTCATTCCAGCAACTAATGACAACAACAAAAGCAGGGTTTTTTTTTTTTTTTTAATTAAATTCTTTCAAGTACTATGGAGCAATACTGCTGGGTAGATCTTGTAAGAAGAGATAATTAAAACACAAAAAAACTAGTTCTTTCATTTGGAATAGCAACCATTGCACATGCTCAGGACAGCTAGCCCTAACAAAATCCCAAAGGATTCTTAGTATGCAAAACAAGTCTGCCTTAGAAATAGATTCAGTGGTTTGTTATAGAGCTATAAACCTCTTCACACTGGGAATCAGGCAGGATATCTCTGGAAACTCAGACTTTTTCTGAGCCATTGGCAACAGAGCTGGTCAAATGAAATGATGCTTTTGGCAAGAGACTGTTGGGATTGACTTACGGGTCTCAAGAAAAGAGTTTTCTCACTCCATGATCTTGGATTGATGTGAGATGATCAGGATTCTCTAAGCCTTTTAAAAGACAAAAGGAAAGGAGAAAAAATATTTTCACTCTCACAGATGTATTTTTTCCCAAAATGCCAATAGATCCTGGATCCAAATATAGCTGTTTTCAGATTCCACATGCTATACTATCTGATTTGGGCTGATATTTAAATCCCACTACAATATTTATGCTGTTTCTAGGGGACTATCAGTAGAGTTGACAACCTCATTAATGGCAGTAAAGTATATTGACCTGTGTTCATTCTCTGTGGTAGCTTTAATACAACATAGGATCTGGAGAAAGATAAACTATATTCTAAATTCTGTCTTCCTATGTGAACTTGACAAAGTCACTATCCTTTCTGAGCATCAATTTCCTCATCTTAAAAGTGAGAATAACAGTACCTGACCTTATAGCAAATGTCTGTCATGCCCTATGTCACATCCCCTAGGTCCACCTGACTTTAGCATAGCTGTGGAAGACAGTTTTAGGCACCTTTAAGTATGTCCCACCTTGGGCACATGCCCTGGTATCTGCAGGCTTTTCTGCCTCGTACCTTTCTCTGAAGGCCTTGGAAGCCACTGTCACAGTTTGAAAATGAAGGGAAATGAATGCCCTCACCTACTGGCAACCCTGAAGCAATGGGGAACAGGAGTCCATGGGTAAATGCCCAGGCTTCCAGGTTTTTGGTGAGTCAATTCTGAAGTGGCGTTATATGTCTTTTCTTTTTTCTCTTGCCCTGCCACTGTTAGCTGAGTAAATAACTCATGGTCTTGACCACTAAATTACTCATGGTTTGTCCCTTCCCTTGTATCTCTAAACAGCAAGACCAGATTGTCTCAGAGATATCTGCTATTCTGTGCTACTGCAACTAAAACCAAACCAAACTCACTGCAATCGAGTTAGATTCAACTCATAGCAATGTCTCCTTGGGTTCCCAAGGCAGTATCACTATGGAAGTAGATCGCCCAACCTTCTTTCCAAGGACTGGCTGGTGGGTTGAACTGCCAGCCTTCTGGTTAGCAGTCAAATGCCTTAAGCATTACACTACCAGTGCTTCTTTTATTTCTATATGGCCTTTCTGAAGAGCTAAAAATGTACTCATTCACTCCCTTCTGGTACCTGGGGCCAACACCTAAATAAACTACCTGTACTCAAGTTCTAATTTCAAGTTCTAGATTAGAGGAACCCAAACTAAGATGCCTATACACCTGTTCTCCAAATGTGTTGCATGGATTAAACAAGATAACATATGGAAAGACTTCTTTGTAAACTCCAAATGTGTGGGCAAATATTTACAAATATTAAAATATTTCTAGCTATTACTCTGATTTAAGGCTACACCAAAAACATTAAAATTATGTTATGTATTCTTCCTATTGCAAATGTATGGTATTTGTTTAGTTTGCAGTAAACAAATTATAAAATTTGTACAAAAATGTATGAAGCACAAAAAAATAAATTACTGAGCAACTCTGGTGGATGAATTGTCCATATCTTATCAAACCTTCATATAACTTGGCTCTTGTGTGTTCTCTCCATGGAAAGTCCATCCTAGCTTCACCCTCCCACCTACTTTCTCCTTATCCTTCAAGGCTCAGCTCATTTATTCATTCATTCACTGATGTTAACTCAGTATTGCTATATGCCAAATTTCAGTGTGCTCTGACAGATACGTAAAATTTGGGTCCTTGACCAGAGACACCAGCAGAGAGACACTGGCAGAGAAACAGCAATAGCAGAGCCTAGAAACCAGCATTAGACAGCAAAAGGCTTACCAGCCCTCAGAGGAGAAAGCTGGATGCCATTATGTAGGTGGCTTCTTGGTGGAGTGGGTTACCTTCAGCATTAATTGGCAGAAGCAGAAAGACCAAGGAAATGGGAAGCAGAACTGCCTCAGCCTCAAAGGGTAGGACCATGGCCTTTGGGGGTGGAACCACCACAACCCCCTAGGTTTCAGAGTCAGACCTTCACCAACTTGGTTTTGGAGTGTGGGGCTGCTCGCTCATGTGGGCCAGTGCAATGGGGCCATAGCTGCCACCCAAAAGTGAGGGGGCAGGGCTGCCATGCCCAAGAGGCAGAGATACAGGGCCCACCAGGCCAACAGGGTGAAGTCACCACTCAGATGAGCTAAGACATTAGAGTCACCCAGTGAAGGAGATGTGTGCAGATGTCAAACTGACAAGGGGTAGAATTGTAGTGGTTAAGATTACCTGTCAACTTGGCTGGACCTGGATTTAAGTAGCTGGGCAGCTGGATAGAATTATTCTCCAGGATGAGACTGGCAATCAGTTCCATGGTGGAATCTGCCACAAACAGCTGAGTAACTGCTTTAAGGATGTGGTCTGCTTCCAGTATATAAGGAGAAATTTTGAGAACAGTTAGCAGCATTTTGGCATGTTTGGACCCTGCATGTAGCCAAGTCTTTGTTCAGCAGCCTGCCATGCCTTGTCAATTTTGGGACATTTTCTGGACTTTAACTAGTGGCCTGCCATGTTGTTTGGTAATATTGGGACTGTGCCTTTTTATTTTCCGACCTTGGTCTTGTTAGCCTCAGTAGCCAGAAGCCGCCTGAGTGAAGAGACACATCTAGCTCCAGTGGGCCAGGAGCAAGAGGCAGAGCTTAAGCCCAGCCTCTAGAGCTTGGCACTTTGAACTCAAAACTGTAAGAGAATAAATTCCTGTTTGTTAAAGCCACTCACTTGCAATATTTCGGTTAGAGCAGCATGAAGTAACCGAAACACCTAAAGTTTGCTCTGGGAAAAATAATTTGGAACACTGGGAATTGAGCTGTGCAAAGGAGTGTTACTAGGTCTGCATGTGAGGAAAAGAAAGAAAATCTACAAGAAAAGTTTTCCTTAAAACATTTCTTGAAGTTTCTCTTATTATCTACTTGATTATAATAAACAGCTGATAATCTCAAAGTAAACTGCATCTGATGTCTCTTACTTAATGCTAGGCTGCTATATTTACCATTCTTAAATAAATAAATTCATTCCTGTCCAAAACCAGAATTAAAGAACCGAAAAGGGCTTTAGGAAATACCCTTAGGTCGTTGATATTTTTAACAGAGTCAGTCTTAAATTAAACACCTCAAATGAAATGCAATGATGAGATGTAAAACCTAGGAGCTAACTATGTACTGCCAAAGGGGAATAATCTCAACATTTTATTGCCTTAGAAAATGAAGGTATCAAATGTTGTTGTTGTTATGTGCCATCGAGTCAGACCCGATTCATAGCGACCCCTCCTTGGGTTGCCAAGGAGGTATCACTACGGAAGTAGATTGCCCCATCTTCCTTCCGAGGAGTGGCTGGTGGGGTTGAACCGCCAGCCTTCTGATTAGCAGTCAAGTGCCTTAGGTACTATGCTACCAGAGTTCCCGAAGGTATCAAATAATCCTATTCAAATTACATCTTGAGGCATGAAGAAAAGAGTTGAGTATAAACTCACTGAGATGATTAGAAAAGGAGTTATCTATGACATCATTAGAAAACTTTGATGCCATTTCCTTCTTTGGCAATAAAGTAAGAACCTAGTTTTCATGTTCCTCCCATGACTGTAACCTTTCCTTCCATTGCAGAACAGAGACAGTCATGTTGAGTTCTGTATGCTCTGTTGAACAGGTTTAGCATCCAATCTTCTCCAACTGAGACCAAATACCTACTGTTGGGCTTTGTGTCACACAACTGTGCTCTCTGACATTTTTACACAAAGTGAGGTCAAACTGAAAAAGGACCTTCCACAAGAAGGTCCTAGAAACATAGAATATGACCACTCCCTAATAATTTCTACACTCTTGGTCTCTGTTGAATAGTAAATGCTTATGATAGTAGATGTTCCCAGAGTAAAGTAATAAATATTAAAATTAAATATTCTGTTCTCAAACACAACTGATTTTTTGTGTAAGGGATCTAAACTCTGAAGTCACTATATTCATGAAAATCTGTTTTACTTAAATTTAAGAAAAATTAATTCCATTTAGTTTATTTCTGTACCTTGAATGTCTTAAAGCCTATACCTACACAAATAGTGTAGCCTTGAGAATAGAAAAGTTGACATACAAATTAATATTATTGATATACAGCAATCTGACACTAACCTTTCACAACTATGTATCAATTACATAAGATCGAACCCATTGCCTTATTTTTTTAATCAAATTTGATTTGATCATGTAGTTAAATGGGAATGATTTTAATGTGCTACCTAATAAAAACTTCAGGTCTAATAAAATTCATATTTCATTTTTCTGTGTACTTAGAAATTATATCATAAGATTTTGTACAACCATTCTGTTCTAAAGAAAAATGTAAAAGTAGTCTTTTCTAGGTCCCAAGAACATTTCCTTATGTCTTTCAACCTAGAGGAGTTCTACTTTCTAATGCTCAAGGTATCTCCTTCCCATCTTCCCACCACAGCCACCGGCTGATGTTGGATGTTACTCCAGCTGTCTCCAAACAAGAAGAAAACTTCAGACCAAGACTAAAGTATCTGTGCCTTAATACAACCCTACTTCTAGAATGTTTGGCGTTTAAAACATCTGTAGAACACTGACCACCTCTTAGTGGGGAGTGGGGGGATATACACTGATATCCATGGTGAAATAGGCACTTCTTGACATGTTTTCACATAGATTTCACTTAATCCTTATAACAACCTTTTTTTGTGTAAACCTTAAGGTCCTTTTATAGAGGTTAAATAAATTCCCTAAGATCACATCGCTAATAAATGACAGTTTCAGAATTCCAACCCAAATCTGTCTGACTCTCACTCCACTGCTTATGTGTTTTCCACTACACAAACCTAACAATGACCTTGTAATGGAGGAATTTTAACATCGTTCCATAAAGGTGAATGATATTGTGGATCAATGAAGTCCTTCAAGTTGCACTAAGTAACCACACACTTCACCTCAGCATGAGGTTTTTTCCCCTACTGGTGTGTTTTCTTTGCACTTTTCTAGTTCCAATGCTTTCTCCATTCCAAAGTAGATTTGCGTTGTAAAATGTATCATTATTAATAAATCATTAATTATTAATCATTATTAATGCAGTCTGTAGAGTGGGAATCCTCTTAAGATTTCAAGGTACTATAAACAATAAACATTTGGATCACTACATTCTTACTTTCTTCTAGGCCTGGGGGAAAGTGGAAGCCTCATCAAACTGAAGGGGTCACTTTTCTCATAGTTCTAGCCAGTCTTCCTCCCATACTTACAAATATGAAGCCTAGACTTGATGGATATTCCTACTTAATCATTACCATCTCCCAAACGTGGATAAATTGTATCACCAATGTCCAAGAGAGTGAAAAATAAATAAATAGAGTTACCATTGAGTGAACTCCAATTTGTGATGACCCATGTGTGTCAGAGGAGAACTGTGCCTCATAGGGTTTTCAATCTCTAATTTTTTGGAAATAGATTGCCAGGCCTTTCTTCTGAGGTACTTCTGGGTGTTCTTGAACCTCCAACTTTTGGTTAGCACCCAAGCACATTAACCATTTGCACCACCCAGAGACTCCTACCCTGCAGATCAGAAACGAAAAACCAAACCTCCTGCCATCAAGTCGATTCCAACTCATAGTGACTTCCATAGGTTTTTCCAAGGCTGTAAATTTTTACAGTGGTAGATAACCACATCTTCCTCATGCAGAGCAGCTGGTGGGTTTGTACTGTTGATTTTCTAGTTAACAGCCAAATACCTCACCCACTGTGCAACCCCCTTTATATCTACCCTGAAAGCATGTCTTCATTTTGTCTCCAAAGAAATTTAAAACATCAAGGAAACAACACATAAGTCCTCATGTTGTTGTTGTGTGCCATCAAGTCAATTTGACTCGTAGAAACCCCACAGAACAGAATTGAACTACCCCATAGGGTTTCCTAAGCAGTAATCTTTATGGAAGTAGATCACCAGGTTTTTTCTCCCTCAGAGCAGGGCTGGTCGGTGCAAACCGTTGACCTTTCAGTTTGCAGCTGATTGCTTAACCAATGCACCACCAGGGCACCTATAGAACCTCTAAGGGAAGGAATTTATGTGTTCAATTGAGAGCAAGCAGTCTGATGCATTCCACCGGTTGTAAGTGATGCCTTATTGGCTAGCTGTACTGCAGGGCAAGCAAGAAGAGAGATTAAATCCAATGTGCACTCCTGTGCATGGAGATTTAGGCATAAGGATGAGTAAAGAGAACAATAGGGATGGTTCTCCTAAGTGTTCTCCAGTTACCAGGGGCACTAAGTTAACATAACAGTTTTGCCCAGCAAAAATTGTATTTAAAAAAAAAAAAAGTAGAAGAAAAAATATTATTTTCTTAGCAGAAAGAAGTTGGCCATTTGAGCCCACTTAGAGCTCCGGTGGTACCTAAGGCATTTGACTGCTAACCAGAAGGCTGGTAGTTCAAACCCACCAGCCACTCCATGAAAGGAAGACCAAGAAATCTACTTCCACAAAAAATTATTGCCTTAGAAACCCAATGAGGTCATTGTCAGTCAGAATTGACTTCGATGACAGTGGATTGGTTGGTTGGTTGGTTTTTTAGTGGTTCCACAAGAAGTTCTGTTAAAGTAGTGGTTAAAGTGTTTGGCTGCTAACCAAAATGTCAGTGGTTCGAACCCACCAGCTGCTCTGTGGATGAAAGATGAGGCAGTCTGCTTCTGTGAAAATTTACACCCTTGGAAACCCAACAGGGGTCGCTATGAGTCAGAGTCAACTCAAAGGCAGTGAGTTTGGTTTGGTTTAGTAGTTCCACAGGAGAAAGACCTAGTGATCTCCTATAAAGATTACAGCCCAGAAAACCCTATGGGTCAATTCTACTCTGCCACATGGGGTCACTATGAGTTGAAATCAACTTGACAGCACCTAACAACAACAAATAGTTAAATAAAGGAAATATTTAGGATTGGGCATAATTTAGCATATATTATCAAGAAATTAATCAGACTGGGCAAATATGCTGCAAAAGACCTCTTTAAAGTATTGAAAAGCAAATATGTCACTTTGAAGATTAAGGAGCACATAACCCCAGCCATGGTATTTTCAATAGCCTCATATTTATGTGAAAGCTGGACAATGAATGCTGTTGTTGGGACAGCGCATAAGGAAGAGCACAGAAGAGTTGATGCCTTTGAATTATGGCATTGGTGAAGAATACTGAAAATGCCATGGACTGCCAGAAGAACAAAACAAATCTCCTAGAAGAGGTACAGCAAGAATGTTCCTTGGAAGTGAGAAAGGCCAGACTTCGTCTCAACTATTGTTCATGTTGTCTGAAGGGCCAATTCCCTGGAGAAGGATATTGTGCTTGGTAAAGTGGAGGGTCAGTGAAAAAGGGGAAGCCCCTCAAGGAAATGGATTTATACAGTGGCTGCTATGATGGGCCCTAGCACACCAGAGATTGTGAGGATGATGCAGGGCCAGGCAGTGTTTTGTTCTGTTGAACATAGTACATAGGGTCACTATGAGTTGGAGCTGACTCAACAGCACCTAACAACAACATATCAGTCAATCAATCAATACACACACAGCTTTCTTGGTAATTCAGGCAATGTTTTCATTACTATATAAATACATGAATGTTTTCAGAAGTGTGGTTCAAGACCAGGAATCATTTGCTACACTTTGAGTAATAAGACTTCAGAAATCTAGTTGGAATCAACCCTAGCTATATACTAGAATATTCTGATAGCTTTTAAAAAATATCAATGCCTGGATTCCTGCCCAAAACCAATCAAATCAGAATTTCTGGAGGGGGGAGTACATTTTTTTTTCCAAGCTCTTCAGATGATTCTAAATGTGGAACCAGTGTTGAGAACCATAGATTTAACACTCATTTTACTGATGAGGAAATCGAAGTCTACAGAGTAAGTGAACTGTCTACTATCTGCCTATGTGACCAAGATTACAAAAGGGAAAGACGGTCAATAAGCAGCAAGATACACTAAGCAATTTAAAATAAACTTATTTTAAAGAGAGCAAGGGGGCTTGCCAGCCGCACAAGAAATGCAGTGATTGCTGCCAAGGGGTGAGGATTGTGAAATGATTGGGAACTTCCCTCGGAGAACCCCCTATGAAAATGTAAATCCTACTTAAATCCTTTATCACCCAACAGTGTGTATACCAGCAGGCTGTCTTTGGAAAAATATATCTATGAAACTTGTTACTAAAAGTTCAAAGTTTGGGAAAAGTAGGACAAGGGTACAAACTCTAAAACTTCTGGTTAATTTTAATTGTAATATATATAATATATATATATATAATTGTATATATTCCTTTAAGAGTTGGTGAGTGAAAATAGTTAAAATATTATGATAATTATTACAAATTTCCTGTCATCATTTTCCATATATTTACTCTTATTATAACTACAAATAAAAGAAAACAACTAAAAATTATTTTCAACTAATTAACTGCAATTTTCTTGCAGGATTTTTTTTTCCTTTGATTTAGCAAATCCCTTGGATATTATTTGATTAATATCAACATAAACTTAAATTCCAGTTTATATTTCTTTTCCCAGGCTTCTTCCCAGGCCCATTACTCTCAGGAACTCTTATCCAAGGTTTTGATGTGCTAATTGGCTCATCAGTACACACTAACCTTCCTGGGTTTAATTAATAAATATCTAGTTATAACAAAGGAGGGTAAACAGAAGTCTAATTCATGAATTTGATCATTGTTTTTCCCCCACTGTGACCCTCACTTGAAATTGGTCTTGAGGCTTATCAGCCAGCTCCATTTTATGCATTTGCATTTGCATATCAAATATATCATTTTAAGCAGGCTGCTCACAACCATTGCTCACAGGCAGTTACAGAACCAGTTGCCCACCAGAGCTGCAGAGAAACATCTGTAAACCCACTGTGATTACAGAAGAAGAACAGGGGATGGGGGATTACCATAGTCTCCTATTCAAAATCTCTCCTCCAGAAATCAAGATCTATCTGGTGTCCCCTTCTCATAGGTTTATTTATTTATTTAATTTATACTAATGTAAGTATTTGCTCTTCTAAAATTAGAATGACAACATAGAAATCTTTAATATTTAAACTTTGAGTTTCTTGTCATCGAAACCTCACCTCACTCTTAGTATCAGCAGATTCTGATGGTGACAAATGAAACATATTATTGTTACAGAGAATTGAAATACAGACAATCCCTGGGTTATGAAGAATTCCATTCCTAAACCTTTAAGTCGAATTTGTATGTAAGTCATAGCAGTTAGGTACAGTTCATATCTAACATCAGTTAATCAAATATTTGTGTTAGTATATAGTATGTAGTGTACTTTTCTATGAGTAAAAAGCATTAAAGAAACTATCAGATACACTAAAATATCTTTAACATAATAATACCATAATAATAATAATGGTTTGTTTTTTTTTTTGTTTTTTTT
>NW_006921615.1:14191509-14198496 GCF_000298275.1 Orycteropus afer afer
ATCTTCTGTGTCTGTATTAATTGGTTTCCCTTTTCTTTGTTGAAGAGGGTCTGTGCAATCCTTCTGCCTAGTCCGCCATCTTGCCCCGCCTCCAATAATAATGTTTTTATATGCATCACAAATTAGCACCTGTCTGTTATTATGAACATCGTATCTACCTCAAATTTTTAATATAAGAAGCTTCACACAGTTGGTTGGTTGTAGCAGTGTTTAAGGCATTTGACTACTAACCAGAAGGTTGGTGGTTCAAATCCTCCAGCCACTCTGTGAAGGAAAATGGGGAAATCTACTTCTGTAAACATTTACCTCTTTGGAAGCTCAATTGGGGATGCTATGAGTTGTCATCAACTTGATGGCAGTGGGTTTAGTTTTTGGTTCAGGTAAGTCAGATGTTCTAACCCAAGTACTGCTTGGAATACACTAGGACATTAGTTGGCTTAACTATATACCTTGCTTTAAGATGAAATTTTTTTTTCCCCTAAATTAGGAACAGGATGCTGGTGGCTACTGATTCAAATGAAATTCCCCTACCTTCCGAGGAGTGGCTGGTGGGTTTGAACCACCAGCCCTCTGGTTAGCAGTCAAATGCCTTAGGCATTACATTACCAGAATTCTGTTCATATCATTGTTTGACCTGCTCATACTTACCAGTGCCACTCCTTCCTATAACTCACCTTTTATTATTTATACAACACTCTGTGTTTGTTAGATTACCCTAATGTAATATCCAAATTTCTAGTAGGGTAAAAAAATATTTCAAATATTTCAGAACTGTATTTCAAAATGGCTTTATTCATGTGACCCATTTATCTAAAGAGCACTTTAGAGATGTGATCATATGGTACTTTAAAGCAATATATATAACCAGCTAAGAGTCAGCCCGAAGGCTGATGTCTGGCTTTTAAGAACTCTACACATAGTCCAGAAGCAAGAATAAGAGGAAAATAATGCCATTATGGAAGATATTAATTACATGCTGAAAAGTAACATTTTCTGCTTTTGAAAAACTAAAATATTACAAGGTAAAGCAACATGTCAGTTCTATTCAACATATTAAATGAATGAGGCAGCAGCACTGGAAAAATAACATTGCAGTTCTTTATCTAAAGCACTATTACAATGGCAAGAGCATTAGATTAGAGGCAGAAGACCCAAGTCTTATCCAAACTCCACCACCAATTAACTGTGTGCCATTAAGCCAATGTCCTCCTATATCTGGACATACATTTCCCCATTTGCAATATGAGACAATTAGGCTTCATTTGCTTGTATTAAATTGTGCCAGAAATGTTGCTAAGTGTCCCTTAGAAAAGATTTATATGGCCAGATAATTTCTGTAAATTACTATATTCACACAAAAAGACAAAGTCAGTTGCCATCGAGTCAATTCCAACTCATGGTGACTCCATATATGCAAAGTAGAATGGCTCCATAGGGTTTTCAAGGCTATGACTTTCAAAAGCAGATCACGAGGAGGGATTTGAGAAGTTGAACCTGTGGGCTCAGGACTATGGTCCCAGAGGACCTTAAGCTCAACTGAAATAATATACAACACAAAAACATTGTTCCACCTCTTAATTTGGTGAGTAGCAACTGGAATCTTAAAAGCTTGCGAGATGCCATCTAGATGCAAAAATGGGTGTCTCCTCATCCGGAGCAAAGAAGAATGAAGAAACCAGAGACACATGGAAAAAAATAGTCCAAAGGACTGGTAGACCATGAGATCCTCAGCCTATGTGACTATGAGACCCAAACTAGGTGGTACCCGGCTACTACTGTCGTCCACTTGGAGAGGGATCTGTGTAGGAGATCCTGGATAGAGTGGGAGAACAATGTGAAACAAAACTCAATATTAATACCAAAAAAAAAAAAAAAACAGGTTTGCTGGCCTGATAGAACCTGGAGAAACCCCTTTGACTATGGCCCCTAGCTGCCCTTCAAGTCTGGAATTGAACTCACTCCCATGGCCTCCAGCCAAATAAAAGACCAGCATATGGGCAGAACATTTAAATCAGGTAGATACACTCCTTGGAGAGATCAATCTTGGGAGAACGGAAGGGTAGTGTATGCACAGGGAGACTTCTCAAGGGGCAGGAGTGCATGGGAGGGAAGGACACAGGGAAGAGGTAACTATGGGGAGGAAGTGGGAAGAGAGCTGTTACATTGTGGGAAATTGCAGTCAATGTCATGAGACAAAATGTGTATGAACTGCTGTATGGAAAATGAATTTGCTCTGTAAACTTTCAACCATATCACAAAAAAAAAATTTTTTTAAAAGCAGATCACCTGGTCTTTCTTCCAAGGTGCTTCTGGGTAGGTTCAAATCACCAACTTTTCCATTAGTAATCAAGAGCTTAACACACTTTCATCCCTGAAGATTTTCAATATGCAAAAAACAAAAAGATAAATAAACTCACTGCCGTTAAGTCAGTTCAACTCATAGAGACCCCTCCTTGGGTTTCTGAGGCAGTATCTCTACAGAAGTAGATTGCCCAGTCTGCCTTCCCAGAAGTGACTGGTAGGTTTGAACCACCAGCCATCTGGTTAGCAGTCAAATGCCTTAGGCACTATGCCACCAGATCTCCTATATCAAATACCTTGAGATATTCTAAAAAAAATTTTACAATCAATAAACTGACTTAATTATTTAATCAAGTATTCCCCAAACATATTATAAACATTCCCCAAGAACCTTATGTGTGTTCAAAACAGTTTGGTAAACACTGGACAAGGTTTTCTAAGTTTCTGCCAACTACAGTGTAAAACTGGAACTCAATGGGACTGTCTTATTTTTTCTGGTCTCACAAGTTTTCCACCTTTGACAATATGCACTCTTACCGCTTTTCCACCACTTGTTTTCATAGAAAATATTTGTGTTTTCTATCTCTGACAGGTTTCTACCTTACACAGGTTCCAACTTTAGTAGGTTTTACTCTATACCATTTCTGTGATTCCAGCTCTGTCTCTGCCCATGGTGGAGGTATGTCAGGTTGGCTCATTGGCACAGTAGAGTAGATGACAATGGTACCCCTGAAGCCAGGCAGCCAGGGTCCAAACCCACAACAGCTTCTCTCCTTCCCAGCTTTGTAACCTCAGTCATCTTATTTAATTTCTCTGTGCTTTAGTTCATTCATATATAAAACAGAGACAATACTATTGTCTATTTAAGTTAATCAAATATATTATTTCATTATTTTTAGCATAATATTTATTCTATAATGCTTAGCAGGTTACCTAACACCGAATAAGTGCTGTAGAAGTGTTAGCATTGTTCTTACAATGTCACATACCATTATAAAATGCAATGATCTAAGAGAGTTAAGGAAAAAAAAATGCTGCTTGCTGAGCACCTCCTACAAGATCCCTGGGAGGCATAAATGGTTTACAGTACTGGCCTAAAGGTTAGCAGTTTGAACCTGTCCAGTAAAATGGATCTGCCTCCATAAAGATGATAGCCAAGGAACCCTATAGAGCAGTTCTACTCTGTAACATGAAAATTAATATACTCCTTGGATCACACAGTGAGAGTCAATAAAGAAATACACATTGGATACTACCCTGTAACGTATTCATTGCTGGACCCTAAATGCAGAAGGAGCTCTGGTAGCATAGTGGCTAAAAGCACTTGACTGCTTACCAGAAGGCTGGCGGTTCAAAGCCACCAGCCACTCCTCGGAAGGAAGGTTGGGCAATCCTACTTCCGTAGTGATACTGCCTCGGAAACCCAAGGAGGGGTCGCTATGAGTCGGGGCCGACTCTACGGCACATAACAACAACAACAAATGCAGAAGGAAGAGCACATGAAAATGGCAAGAGAAAGTATCTCTCATTGTGGTCTGGTTATAATTTTTTAACAAAGATTATTTTATCTTCTAAGGAAGGTTGGACAATTCCGTAGTGATACTGCCTCAGAAACCCAAGGGGAGGTCACTATGAGTCAGATCCAATGCTACAGCAGTGAGTTTAGTTTGGTTTTGGTTTAATTATGTATCTACTGTGTGCATTGTGCCAATTTTCATAAAGATTTTACTCTCCCCTACCTGGCTCAGATTATTTTTTTAGAGAAGCATAGGTCTGAAGTAGACATTTAAAGGTCAAATTAATTCCACTGCCTCCAGAAAGGATTGGATCAAAATAATTCTCAAAAGATAATCCCTTACCGTGTTTTTCTTTTAAATATTCAGAGAGGAAAATTCTGTGACTTTGGTAAAAAAAAAAAAAAAATCAAAACTCATAGTATGCTAACTTTGAAAAAATTATAAAAATAAAAACACATTAATCAAAAAAACAAAATAAGGAAAAAAATAGAATAAGAAGATGAATTGATTTGCCATTATGGAGTATAGTATTGTGTGTTAAGAATTGAAATTCAGGACTAAGGACTTGGGAAAGTAATTTATTGGATATTAATCTTTCCTTTTAGCAGGAAAGGCACAACTTTACTTAGATATGTCTCTTATATCAAAGTTTTAAAATATAGGGTCAAAATATATCCCTGTCACATATCCCATACTGCTACTCTGCTCGATTCATTTTATCACTAAAACTGCTTTTTTGCAGCAATGTCAAAGATGATAGAGCTTAGAAAGATTTCCATTTTGCAAGTGAAAAGGGGCAGACAGGTGGTGCACAGCCTGCAATGTACTCTGATGCAGCAGCCAGCAGTCTAATTCCCATCATCAGAGCCTGTCCTGGGACCACAGGGTATCTGATTGCCTAGGCAACATGCATAGAAAAAGAGGGGCAGGAATGACACATGGGAGATTTCTCAGCATCTCAAGTTCTCCATTTGGGGTGATGATAGGCACTATAATTTGGCTGAGAGAAAAGAATCTTTGGGAATTTATAATGATGAAAAACTGCCATAGTGGTTAACATAAGATTTGTTTTAACCTGTGTAGCAGATAAAAGCACAGGGGCAGTGGTAGAATTCTTGCCTTCTGTGAGGGAGACCCAGGTTTGATTCCCAGCCAATGCACTGCATGTGCAACCACCACCTACCTATCTGTCAGTGGAGATTTGGGTGTTACTATGATGTTTAACAGGCTTCAAACTAAGACTGGTCATGTGGTCTGAGTTCAAATTGAAGGACCAGGCTGTGTTTTGTTCCATTGAATCAGGACAATGCTATAGTAGTTAACAACAATGAAAGTAAAACAGGTATCTGTCTGCATAACTTAAGTAGCAACTCTTAGTCCAATAACCTGAATTTGGAGGTTATTATTAGGTGCCCTGGAGTCAGTTCCAACTCAAAGAGACCCCACATATAACAACCAAATACTGTTAATCTTGTGTCATCCCCATAATACTAGCTATGTTTAAGTCATTGTTGCAGCTACTGTGTCAATCATCTACTTGAGGATCATCCTTCTTTTTTTTTTAATCACCCTCTACCTTATCAAGTATGATGCCCTTTTCCAAGGATTGGCACTTTCTAATAACATGTCCAAAGTAAACAAGACAAAATCTCACCATCCTTGCTTCTACAGAGCATTCTGGATGTAATTCTTCCAAGAAAGATTTGTTCATTCCTCTGGCAGTTTATGGTATATTCAATATTATTTGACAACATCATAGTTCAAATGCGTAAATTCTTTGGTCTTCCTTCTTCATTCTCCAACTTTTGTGTATGAGGAGATTGAAAAGACCACTGTTTGACTCAGGCATACCTAACTCTTCAAAATGATATCTTTGCTTTTTAAGACTTTAAAGAGATCTTCTGTAGCAAATTTTTCCAGTGCAGTACTGTCTTAGAGAAAAAGACTCTCCAACTCTGTTAACATAAAGCAAAAGGATTTATTGATATCACAAGCCATTCAAGTGGGAAATCATAGACTTTCTGTACGTGGAGACCGTGAATCCAAAGGTCAGCTATTTCATGAGCATGTATATATGCTGGACTCAGAAGTTAACAGTAAAGAATATTCTGTTTGATTAGTTAATGTAAGCTCTTCTGATAGTCTACTTTCAGTAAATCATTAAGGACAAGCCAGCTTAAGTTCTTTATGTAAGAAGGATATGTCCAGGCAAGTTCCCTGTGTAAGTACTTTCTGCATACTGGTCAATCTACTTTCAACCACATTCTTCCTGAAGGCAAGCTGCCACCCCTTTCTTTACCCACCAATAGTCTGAGAAACAGAAGGAAAGCCTAGGACAAAATGGAGTTTAAGCCAGACGTTGTATAAGCCATTATAGTTATGTCAAACATCTCAATTTTTGGAGTGCCCGTACACATTCCTTGAGAGCCTCTTATACAAGAGTCTGTGATAGCAATGTAATCTGCCTCAAAAAGCCCTAATAGGATCTGCTAGTAATCTGGTGCCTTCCATCTAGACTAATCACAGGACAACCATTCCTTAGTTACATGCTTGGATCTGTGTATAGTTTAACAGCTTTTCAGCAAGAAGCAGAAGTTAAGAAGCCTAAGAGATCAGATCCTGGATAAGCCATTCACTTTGATTAAGTGCCCTATAATTTGGACTTTATAGCATCCCCTCCTATTGATCAAGGATTTCAATAAACATCCTCTGATCACACTCAAGGCATGCTTTCTTCTGCATTCCCCCTCCCTTTTCTTTTTCATGGTTCTAGTGGCATGATAAAAGAGCTCTGGTGGCAGAATGGGTAAAGTATTTGGCTACTAACCAGAAGGGCCTTGGTTCAAACCCACAAGCCACTCTGCAGGAGATAGACAAGATAATCTGCTTCCATAAATACTTAGAAACTTGGAAACCCTATGGGGCAATTCTGTTCTGTCCAATTGGGTTGCTATAAATTGAAATTGACTCGACAGCACTCGTCTTGATTTTGGTTTAGTGGTATGCCCAGATACTTTAGCATTAGAAGACTTCTGACAAACTAGTTGTTGTTGTTGTTGTTAAGTGCCATCGAGTCATTTCCGACTCATAGCGACCCCATGCACAGCAGAATGAAACACTGCCCGATCCCGCGCCAGCCCCACAATTCCTGCTATACTTGAGCCCATCA
>NW_006921615.1:14200161-14201631 GCF_000298275.1 Orycteropus afer afer
GTTCAGCTCTTTTACCTTTTCATTTCTTCCATTTGCTTTAGCGATTCTCCGCTCAAGGGCAAGGTTCAGAGTCTCTTCTGTCATCCTCTTTGGTCTTCTCTTCTTTTCTTGTCTTTTTTAGTGACAAACTAGTTAGACACTACTAGTTTTCTTTACCATACCATAGATTTAGTATCCTGCTTCAGTGATCTTGAGAAACAAGCAGAGCAGGGCCACAATGAGGAAACTACTTGACCATTTCAAAAGTCTTTAAATGGGTATTTTGCATAAAAGCATTGATTATATATCTCATACAACATTGTCTTGAAAAACAACTAAAATAATTAGTGATTTACCCCAAACATAATTCCCTGTCTGATCTTTGTAATCTGTAGCTTCAAACAGACTGACTTCTTCAAAAGAACATGATGTTCAGAGCAAAATGCTCTTATTAGTTTATCTGGACTATTGTGTGACTCAAAAGTGGCTTTTAGGCACAGTTTTGTTTTGTTTCCCCAGGGCTTAAGGTTGAAAAAGACATTTAAACGCAATGGCCTGTGTGAGCTACCTTAACTTTCATGAAAGTCATTTAAACAGAGACATTAAAAACAATATTAGGCCAATTTTCTGAAATAACCCATGACTCATGATCCTAAGTTCTTTGAACCAAAGAAACAAGTCCCATGAGGTGTTTATTTATATACAAAGAGGGTTAGTAACTGCTTTTCTTCTGAAAAATCTCAGATTGTGTATTTTTAAAATAAAAGCACAGAAACATACATCTGTTAAGGCACAAACTGTTCCTCTGGAGTCGAATAGGAAATCCAATGCTATTCCTTCTGTAAAATCATAGTTTGAACATCAGATATTTCCTCTAGTTATGGTCTTTACAACTTCACTAATTTTATCAACAGAATCTTTTAATTTGAGCTACACCATCTAAATTTGTATAAGGTCTCATTATTTGTTTTAATGTAAGAACTAGCTATTTTAGAGACATCTGGTAAGATGGAGGAATAGGCAGACAAGCAACAGAGACCCTCTTCAACAAAGAAAAGAAAAACCAATTAACAGAGATACCGAAGATAATCCTAGAACCCTGAGCTTTGAAAGGAACTATGCAGAAGTGGATTAGGCACCAACTAGTGGAAAAACCTGAATGAAAACAGTAAGTACAGAGATGGCCAGAGCTGCAGACTGTCAGCTACTCTGACAAGAACAACAGCCTGAATATTTCCAAGTGGTGTTGGGACCTGAGAATTGACCTAAAGATCAGTCCTGGTCACTAAGTGCTGCAGGGACAACTGCTCTGGTGGGCTATGACTAGGAAGGGAAACAGCAAGGAGGGAGACAACCTGAGCTGTGGACTTTCTGCTGTCTGGAGGGCACAGCCATTTTGATTGTTTACACGTGGCAGCCATTTTGAATATTTAAAGTGACTGAGGGTGCAGGCATTTTGAATGTTTACAAGTGGCAACCATTTTGGATTTT
>NW_006921615.1:14202139-14210355 GCF_000298275.1 Orycteropus afer afer
CACCAAGACATATCATCATCAAACTCACCAAAACCAAAGACAAAGAAAGAATCATGAGAGCAGCACATGAAAAACAAAAAAGTTACCTCCAAGGGGCAACCAATAAGACTAAGCTCAGATTTCTCAATGGAAATCATGCAGGCGAGAAGACAATGGAATGGTATATATAAAACACTGAAAGAGAAAAATTTCCAACCAAGAATTATGTGCCCAGCAAAATTGTCCTTCAAATATGATGGTAAAATTAGGACATTTCCAGACAAGCAGAAATTAAGGACATTTGTTAAAAACAGACCAACCTTACAACAGATACTAAAGGGTGCCCTTTGGACAGAGAAGCAACAACAGCCAACAACAACTGACCATTAACACACATGATGATATAACCCAGAAACCAACCCACCTATGAAAGTATCCAAAGTAAATAAGCCTACAAGTTTGTAAACAGGGAACCAAGAGACACCAACCAACAAATGAGAACAATTACAAACCAAAAGAGGGGAAAAAATCTGTGTTGTTACAGAACTTCTAGATGGTAGGGAAGTCAAGACAACTACAAGATAGAATGGACTGTTCTAAACTTGGGAATAAAACTATAAATCACAGGGTAACCTCAAAGAAAAATTATAAACCTTCACATCAAAATGAAAAAGAGGACCAGCATAAATATTCAGCAAATATGAAAACAATAGCAATGAAGGAAGTGATAACATGATTCATAAACAAAATGAACTCAGCATAGAAAATTATATGGAACAAAGAAATCGACACAATGAAAAAAATACATGACAAAAATGACAGCAACAAATTCATATTTTCTGATAATTACATATCCAGCATGGGACTTATCTCTAAGATTGATGGAAAACTCCAACACCTCAACACCAAAGGAGTTAACAATCCAATTGAAAAATGGGCAGAAACATGAATAGACACTTCACCAAGGAGGATATTCAGATGGTCGGCTAATACATGAAAAGATGCTCACAATCACTGGCCATCAGAGAGATGTATATCAAAACAACAATGAGATATACCATCTCACCCCAGCACTGATGGCAAGGTTCAATGAGACAGAAAATAACAAATGCTGGCGAAGATGTGGAGAGATTGGGACTCTCATACACTGCTTGTGTAACACAACCACTGTGGTAAACAATATGGCGATTCCTTAGAAAGTTGGAATTAGAGATACCATTTGACCCAGCAATCCCATTACTAGGTATATATCCTAGAGAGGTGAGAGCCAGGATAGGAACAGATACATGCATGTTCATGTTCATCACAGCACTATATACAATAGCAAAAAGATGGAAACAGCCTACATGCCCATCAGCCATCAGCGGAAGAGTGGACGACCAAACTAGGGCACATACTCATACTGGAATGCTATGCAACACTAAAGAATTATGTAGAATCAGCAAAACACCACATAATATGGATGAACTTGGAGGACATTATGCTGAGTGAAATAAGTCAATCACAGAAGGTCAAATATAATATTAATTCGTTATTGTGGAGGGTCGAGGAAAGGTTTATATATGGAGGAAAATTTTCTTTGTTAATTGCCAGAGGTGGGAGGGGAGAGGAGGGAACACTGCAAAAAAACAAAAAAAAATGCATTGACCCAGTCACTTTAGTTTTGTGTATTTCACTGTATATAAATTATATTTCAATAAAATGCATTAAAAAAAGAACTAGCTATTTTAATAACTAATGTCACTGTGCTAACTATAAATATTCTATGGTAAGAATTTTTTCATCTCCTAATTCTTTTTTCTAGTTCTTCTATAATACAGTGTATTGACAGGGAACTTCCAGAAATGCAAACTGGATTCAGAAGAGGATGTGAAATGAGGAATATCATTGCTAATGTCTGATGGACCTTGGCTGAAAGCAAAGAATACCAGAAAGCTATTTACTTGTGTTTTATTGACTATGCAAAAGCATTTGACTGTGGATTATAAAAATTATGGATAACATTGAGAAGAATGGGAATTCCAGAGGACTTAATTGTGTTCATGAGGAACCTGTACATAGACCAGGAGACTGTCATTCAAACAAAACAAGGGGATACTGCAAGTTTTAAAATCAAGAAGGGAATGTGTCAGGTTTGTATCTTTTCACCATACTCATTCAATCTGTAAAATGAGCAAATAATCCAAGAAGCTGGACTATATGAAGAAGAACGTAGCACCAGGATTGGGGGAAGACTCGCAAACAATCTGCAATATGCAGATGACACAACTTTGCCTGCTGAAAAATGAAAACGACTTGAAGCACTTAATGATGAAGATCAAAGACTACAGTCTACAGTATGGATTACCCCTCTACAGAAACAAAACAAAAATCTTCACAACTAGACCAATAAGCAGCATCATGATAAATTGAGAAAAGATTGAAGTAGCCAAAGATTGGTTCCACAATCAACACCAGTGCAAGCATCAGTTAAGAAATCAGACAATGTATTACACTGGGAAAATCTGCTGCAAAAGACCTCCTTAAAGTGCTGAAGAGCAAAGATGTTCCTTTGAAGACTAAGGTGTGCCTAACCCAAGCCATGGTATTTTAAGTTGTTTCATATGCATGTGACAGCTGGACAATGAATAAGGAAGACCGAAGGAGAGTTGATGCTTTTGAGTTGTGGTGTTGGCAAATACTGAAAATACCACAGACTGCCAGAAGAACTAACAGATCTGTCCTGGAAGAAGTGTAACCAGAATGCTCCTGGGAAGCAAGAATGGCCAGACTTCATCTCACCTACTTTGATCATGTTGTCAGAAAGGACCATTCCCTGGTGAAGGATATCATGCTTGGTAAAGTGGAGGTTCAGTTAAAAAGGGGAAGGCTCTCAACAAGATGGAGTGACACAGTGGCTGCATAGGTGAGCTCAGGTATAGCAAGGATTGTGAGGCAGGCTCAGGACCAGGCAGTGTTTCATTCTGTTGTACACAGGGTTGCTATGAGTCAGAGCTGACTCAATGGCACCTAACAATAACAGACATAATGATTAACCTTATTTTCAATGAGCTTAAGAAATAACACATGATAATCTTGAGATATAATACCATATACTCAGGATATATCAATAATATACCAAGATTATTAAGTCTCTAAACATCTTAATAGTAATAAAAAGAAATTTTATAGGTAAAGAATGTGAATTCCCCAGTTAAAGCCATCCATTTTGATGCTGCTAGATTAAAAGAAATAAAGTTGCAACTCAGTAAGCAATTTTTAAAAAATAATTATTATGAAATAATAGTATATACCTGTGGGCAAAAAACGTAAGAGGAGACACTAATACATAAAAAGAAAAAAAATTAATTCAGAGAAAATCAAGCACTTCTGTTGATTTGTCAACATGTCTCACGTAACTCATAATACGTTAAATAAACCATTTTAGTATTTTTCCTTTTATAAAGCAGAAACAGATCTTTTGTGGCTCTATGAAGTTTCAAAATTGTCAGTTTATCATAGGTCACCAAGAAATAATGGTTAAGTTATTTAATGAAGTTTTAAAGTTGAAAAAAACATTAGCTTTTTCCAGAGCCCTGCAGCTTGGTTTTTGTCTTATGAATTTACTCTGTAGAAGCCTTGTCTTTGAGGAAAATTACATAAAGGATAACATTAACTCTTCAACCCAGTAATCAAAGTAAATTTTGTTATTTTAACAGCAAGAAATCCAATCATTTGTTTTATATGCTACTCCACATTAAAGCTCCTAGAAATCTCATAAAATAAAGCATTCAGCTGTAGCCAGACAGATAACATTTGAATCATATCAAATGAATTTATTTTTAATAAACCTCTTAAGCACTATCTTTGTTGCATGTCTCTTATAGTACATCCTTTTCAATGGCAAAAATTAATACATTCATTGGCAGATCCATATATCCTTTCTGTGTGTCACAAAAAAGCAAAAGTATATAAACTTAAATCATAACAAATATCTATTAATTCAATTTAATATCGGTAAATTATCTAAAAAACATTTTAGAAATTATTTTAAGCTTTTTTAAGGTATACAAGCTTAAAATAAATCCCAAAGTTTTTTAGATAATTTACTGATATTAAATTGATTTAATAGATATTTGTTATAATTTATGCTTGTATACCATAAAATGGGAGCTCTGGTAGTGTAGTGCCTAAGTCATTTCATTGCTAACCAGAAGGCTGGTGGTTCAAACCCAACAGCCAATCCTCAGAAGGAAGACTGGGCAATCTACTTCTGTAGAGACACTGCCTCAGAAACCCAAGGAGGGGTCGCTATGAATCAGAATCATCCCTACAGCAGTGAGTTTGTTTTCTTGGTTTTTTTTTTTTTTAAAAATACAATAAAACACTCATGGTTAAAATAAAGTTTGTTTTCATTCAAACTTTGACCATATTGTTCCCATGTTAGTTTTATCCCTTTTTTATCAACTGGTTTTGGAAATCACATAATCTTCATTCAAATAATGAATTCATTGCTATGGATATAATTTTAAATCTCTGGCTAGGGGTAGAAATATTTCCCTAGGAAATCATAAATGAATCTCATTGCAATTTCTATGTTTGGCTTCTTAGAGTTCCCCATCAATGGTGAGAACTTGTTTATAGTTCTTTTATAACAGGAATCCACCAATTTTCTGATAGCTATAGTAAGAAAGCATTTTTTCTTATTTCCATTTTGCCTTAAAATATCTTTACCTACTTGGGAAGGATTGTTCCAAAGCTTCTCTGGAGTTACACGGAATCTGAGACTGGAGGCCAGGAAGGCATGGTCAGGCTCCTCCCTCCCTCTCTTTTGGCTGATAGTCAAAGACAAGTATTAATCATTCCAATTTGTTAATATATATTTAAGTTGGCTTAGGTATGTTAAAAGGCAAAAAATAACCAATTTCCTTCCCTTTTACTGTTCTGTTGATAAGCAGTTTTGCCTTCTTCTTATCACAACTTTTTGTCTTCCCAGTAAATACCAAAGCTATTTAACGATTTTGTAAATCAATCCGTCAATTCTTGACTAGCCAATTTTTTTTTTCTCTACCCTTATCCTATACCTCCCTTTCCCCATTCTGGAACTATTAGCTTTACTTTAAGACAAAATTATTCTTTCTCCTTAAATAAAACACATTCCATAATACTCAAGTTATTTGGAAAGATTTTGCTTTCAAGATTGTCAAAATTAATTCCAAATTAATTCATTTTCATTAATTCCTTAGAATATAGGACTATCTCGTTTATATAAGCACTTATTTATCATTAAGCCAATCAGAGTGAGTTCTTTGAAGAAATATTATAATCTAATTTAATAATACCATCAGAGTACCAATTATTACCTTTTCATAACTTTGTCTTTTTGAGTGCTTTATAAGAGCTTGTGAAGAAGCAATTTTTGGAATAATTTAAAGGGCTTGTTAAACCAATTAAATGGACAATTTATCTTTTTCAGTGCACTTTTCAAATGAAAGGCTAAATCACAAGACAGGCCCAAGAAGCAGTTTTTCTTGCAGTTGAGGATTAGTGTGAATTCATGATGGTGCACAGAAGTGAAAAAAGGAAACTCAGACAGAATGGTCTCTCTATATCAAAACTGAAGTCTTCGACACAGAATCTCATCCACCTTTCTAGGTAACCTGCCATTGATTTCATCCAAGTAGACTGCATCTTGGGTGAGAATCACATGCGTACTGGGCCTTTGGACCCAGCTCCAACAACAGACTTCTAAGATCTCTCTCTGCCTGTGTATTTACTTATAATCTTCCATTTTATGATGATCAACAAAAGCATAACACTCTTCAAATAGCACAACACAAAACAAAGCAACCCACACACACATAAGTAGTTACACAATTCTAAGTGGGACAATTTCAGCCTGACTGACTTATCTTAAAAAGACTCGTGATACTTCTCAGATCCAGTCCAGGAACACTTGCCCAAAACCAGGAAAAATAACCCTTGCCCCAAATCTGGTACAAATAAAGCTTACATTCAAACTGAGCAAGTATTTTCTGAGACCTCCCCCAGATCAAATGTGACATTTTTATTGAGCTCAGTTTCATATCCCTAGCTTTCAGAATTGCCCCATAATAGCCATTGATTATTTAAATCTTCCTGAGTCAGCGAAATGTCAGGAGCTCTGGCAGTGTAGTGTCTAAGGCACGTGACTGCTAACCAGAAGGCTGGCGGTTCAAACCCACCAGCCACTCCTTGGAAGGATCGTTGGGCAAACTACTTCCATAGTGATACTGCCTTGGAAACCCCAGGGGTCGCTATGAGTCAGGTCCAATTTGATGGCACATAACAACAACAACAAGCTAATGTCAGTGATCATTGTATAAAATAGTATCAGAGCCCTAATTTATGGATATCTATTCCAAAGGGTTCCAAAGGGTACTCCCAAGTGGTCCTTTGACGTGGCATTACCCATGTTTGCTGAGTAACAATTCATGCCAACAAGGTGCATTAAAAACCTGCTATAGCCTTAGAGAAAGTAAAGTAAATTTCACCATGTTATAGAAACCTGTCAGTATATGGCAGCCTTTCCTCATAAATGAGGAAAGTCGTGCTCAGAAAAGGAAATGAAAGAAGAAGTGAAATCAAGAAAAGTTTATCAATAAATCTTGAAGAACTGTGCAATTGGGACATTCAATCCACCAGGGCTTAATTCCAAGTGATCCCCAAGAAACACATGAAAGTGGGAAAACTCAAAAGGTATGATGAAGCACCAGGCTCTGTATTCCCATCTCATCCAGTTTAACTTGAAGGAAAGATGCCTTTGGATCTTGTCAACTACAGCAAAATATCTTGGAGAAAAAGACTCCCCCACTCTGTTAAAATAAAACAAAAGAATTTATTGAAAGTACAAAGATATTCAAATAGAGAATCATAGATTTCCAGCATGTGGAGATCATGAATCCAAAGTTCTGCTGTTTCATGAAGATAGATAGAGGTTAGACTTAGGAATTAAGTAAAGAATATTCTGATTGATTAGCTAATGGAAGTTCTTCTGATTAACTATTTTCAACAAATCATTAAAAACATGCCCAGGCGAGTTCTTTGTGTAATAAGGATACATGGGGTGGGGGAGGTACATGTCCAGTCAATTCCCTGTGTAAACACCTTTTTGCATACTAGTTAATCTACTTTCAACCACATTATTCCTGGGGGCAAGCTGCCCTTCCTATATTTACCCACCTACACTGCTGGATCACATTCTCAGTAACAGAGGAAGAACCTAGGGCAAAATGGAGTTCATGTCAGACCTTGTGTAAGCCACTGTAGTTATGTCAAACATCCCAGTTTTTGGAATTCCCTTACACATTCCCTAAGAGCCTCTTACACAATGGGCTGTGATAGCAATGCAATCTGCATCAAAAAGCCCCAATAGGACATGCTGGTGACTTACTGGTACCTTCTGTCTTGATGAACCAAGGGCAAACATTCCTTAGTTACATGCTTGGATCTGTGTACAGGTTAACAGCATGTTGGCAAGAAGTAAAAGTTATAGATCACCAAGTGATTCTTATGTATAATTTTTAAAAAAATGTATCTCTGTTAAATTGATCATTTTAAAATGTACATTCAGATTCAGTATACCTAGAATGGAAAAGTAAATTCTTGCAGAAATGAACCAGGTCCAAGTTATGGTATAAACCCTATGAACTTCAGTCTACTGTCCAAAGCCAGAATATGTGGTGGTTTAGAGTAGGAGCTCTGAAACTACAGTATCTGTGCCTAAATCCCATTTCTGCTTTTTTTCTAAATTAACATTTCTATGCCTGAGTTTCTTCATCTATAAAATGAATAATAATAGTACTCTTCTCAAAGGACTGGTGATAGGATTAAATAAATTAACCTAGAAGTGCTTAGAGCATGGCAAATATAAATATCATTAGCTGATATACTATCAAAAATCAATAACTAACCACATGACCTCCTTTATGAAAAGCATACACACTCAAACACACATATCTATATAAAAGTTGGAAGAATATATAAAGAATGTTAACAGCTATCTGTTAGTGATAAAAATTGTGACTGATTCTTTTTATGTATTTTTCTTCTTTAGCTGAGTTTTCTAAATGTCCTACAATGAATATGATTAGCTGGATTAATAGATAGATAGATAGATATAAGATTGTTGTTGTTGTTGTTATGTGCTGTCGAGTCAGCCCTGACTCATAGTGACCCCTCCTTGGGTTTCCGAGGCAGTATCACTACAGAAGTAGGAT
>NW_006921615.1:14215294-14220264 GCF_000298275.1 Orycteropus afer afer
TTTGCTGGTCTGATAGAGCCTGGTGGAACCACTGAGACTATGGCCCCTAGCTGCCCTTCAGGTCTGGAATTGAACCCATACCTATGGCTTCCAGCTAAACAAAAGACAGGCGTATGAGTTGAACATTTACCTGAGATAACTCCTTGGAGAGAACAATCATGGGAGGAAGAAGGGCTGCTTATGCACAGGGAGACAGCTCAGGGCAGGAGTGCATGGAGGGTGGACACAAGGAAGAGGTAACCATGGGGAGGAAGTAGGAGGGGAGCTGTTGCATTGTGGTAAATCATGGTCAATGTCATGAGACAAAGTGTATGTGAACTGCTGTACGAAAAGTGAATTTGCTCTGTAAATTTTCACCCAAATCACAATAAAAAATTTTAAAAAAATAGTGCATATTCCAAGAGGCTAACAATGATTGTCCCTGCATCACAGGATTGCAGGTACTCTTAAATTCTGCTATCTATTTAGAAAGGTGATCCAAAAGGATGAAGAAATTATCAAAAATATCATTAATACCACACACAAGTAAAATTTTGCTCAAAATATGTCAAATACAGTTGCAGCAGTACACAAATAGGGAACTACTGCCAGAAATTCACGCTGGACTCAGAAGAGGACATGAAATGAATATTGTCATTCCTGCTGTCAGATAGATCTTGGCTGAAAGCAGAGAGCACCAAAAAGATATTTACTGTATTTTATTGACTATACAAAGGCATTCTATTGTGTGTATCATAACAAATGATGAATAATACTGTGAAGAATGGAATTTCCAGAACACTTCATTGTGTTCATGAGGAGCCTATACATAAACGAAGAGACAGATGTTCAAACAGAACAAGAGAATAGTGTATGGTTTAAAATCAGGAAAGATGTATATCAGGGTCACCATACTTATTCAATCTGTATGCCGAGGAAACAATCTGAGAAGCTGGACTATATGAGGAAGAACATGGTGTCAAGATTGGAGGAAGACTTATTAGCAACCTATGATGTGCAGATAACGCAATCTTGCTTTCTGAAAGTGAAGACTTAAAATACTTACTGCTGAAGATCAAAGACTACAGCCCTCAGTACAGATTGCACCTCAACGTAAAGAAAACAAAAATCTTTAAACTGGAATAATGAGTAACATAACAGAGAAAAGATTGAAGTTGTCAAGGATTTCGTTTTACTTGGATCCACAATCAACATTCTCATGGAAGCAACAGTCAAGAAATCAATGGATGTATTGTATTGGCCAAGTTTGAAAACTCAGGGAACCTGACCCAAACCAAAATATTTTCAACACCCTCTGCGGTGTGGGAAATTACATGATATAGCTTTTCTAGCCATAGAATTTGTAACTGCCACTTTGCCATGAGTAACTGAGTAGCTGATTGTTAAAGTCATCCACCTGGAGCAACACAAGGCAATCTTCTGGGAAGTTCTCTCTCTCTCTCAGGTTTATAGAATTCTGATGTTGGGATTGGTTAGTTTGGCCACTCTGCCAGCCTCAAAAGGAGCCCTCCTAGAGGCAGAAGAAGTTCTCTCTGACTGCCGGCTGAGAAGGACGCGCTGCTGAGAGAAACACGCTGCTGATAGAGACAAGCTGCTGAGAGAGAAATGTGAGAGATATGCACTCCTGAGAGAGAGAGACATGCTCCTGAGACTGAGAGAGACTGTCAGCTGAGAGATGGCTAGCTGCAAGACAGCCAGCTGAGAGAGACTGAGCATGTTCCTGAACTTGAATTGTAGCCTGTTGCTTCCCTAAAAGAATTATAATCTGTAAATTCTGTGTGACCACTGCAGCGAATTATCAAACCCAGCAGAGTGGTGGTGGGTGTTGCGGGAGGAAGGGTTGGTGTTAAGGTTAGTAAGAAGGCTGGAGGGTGTTGGCACATCTGGCCTCATAGGAGCAAGCATTTGGTTGCCGATGGTGATTTTAGCTTCCTCTTGTGCAGTTAGAGGAGGTGAGAAGATGCCATCTCCCTGCCCCTTTAGCACCCTCATATACAAGTGAAAGTTGCACAGTGAATAAGGAAGACCCAAAAATTGATGCCTTTGAATTGCGGTGTTGGCAAAAAGTACTGAAAATACCATGGACTGCCAGAAGAACTAACAAATCTGTCCTGGAAGAAGTGCAGCCTGAATGCTCTTCAGAAGTGAGAATGGCCAGAATTCATTTCATATAATTTGGTCATGTTGTCAGAAGGGATCAGTAGCTAGAGAAGGATACCATGCTTGGTAAAGCAGAGGGTCAGCAAAAAAGGAGAAGTTGTTCAACAAGGGGGATTGACACAGTGACTACAAATGGGCTCAAGCATAGCAATGAATGTGGGCATGGTATAGAACCAGGCAGTGTTCCACTCTGTTGTACATAAGGTGACCATGGGTCAGAACTGATTCAATGGCACCTGTTGTTGTTGTTGTTGTTGTTATGTGCCGTCGAGTCGGATCCGACTCATGGCGACCCCTCCTTGGGTTTCCAAGGCGGAATCACTACTGAAGTAGATTGCCCAACTTTCCTTCTGAGGAGTGGCTGGTGGGTTTGAACCCCAACAGCCTTGTGGTTAGCAGTCAAATGCCTTAGGCACTACGCCACCAGAGCTCCTTCATCTAGAAACAACATTTTAAAAAAAAATTTTCCAAGTTTTCAATAATAAATATTTGAAGCTTTTAAAATCAGAAGAAAACACTAAACACTATTGTAGAAAATAAAGATTGATCTTCAGAAGTCTAGTCAAATATAAAAAAAAAAAAGTCAAATTGTAGGCAAAGAAATAACTAGGAAAAAACTGGTTGATCTCATTGCTCTTCCTACTTGCTAGTAATTTGCACTAATTCTCAGATTGGAAGTCTATGGAACAAGAGATATAAAGACTAAAAAAGAAAACTTCTGAGAGACTTCTAGATTAGAACTGAATCATGAGTTCCAGTCTATAACTTCCCTGTATCTATGGAGAATAAGATAAACTTAGTCTACTACCCAATTTTACCTATTGCTGTTGTTAGGTGTTGAGTCATCTACGAATCACCATGATCCTATATACAACAGAATGAAATTGTGCCCGGTCCTGCACCATCTTCATGAGCACTGGTATATTAAGTCTATTGTTTGTGTGCTGCCACTGTGTGTTTTGATGCCCTCCAATCTAGACGGCTCATTTTCTAGCATTATATCAAATATTATTGTGTTGTGATCTTAGGGTTTTCATTGGCTAATTTTCAGGAGTAGATTGCCAGGACTTTCTTCCTAATTTGTCTTAGTCTGAAAGCTCTATTGAAATTCTTCCACTATGAGTGACCCTGGTGGTATTTGAAAAAATAGTGGCCCAGCTTCCAACATCATGGCAACATGGAAGCCACACCAATACAACAAACTGACAGACAAGTGGTGGAATTTTATCTATAGGCAACCAAATACACACTTTCCAAACAAGAATGCCTAACAAATTCTTTTGCCTGCTTTTATAAATTCTGAGGAAATTAAAGCATGAAGTGAGAGAAATGTAAGTATATGTAAACTAATTTAATAGTCAGGAAAATAAGGCAGATGAAAGTAAAGACACAAGTCATTACAAGGCATGAATAAAACCCAGCAGAAGCAATTCTTGGGGGATTATTTTAGTGGCAGTGGGAGGGGCAAGATGAACCTCTTATCCCTTTTGACTCCCTTTTAGCCTCAATCTAGTAAATATGTCCATCTTAAAGTGTTAGAAATATAACGTGTTAATTCAGGGAGAGAGAATATAATTTATAAAATAGCACTCATTTAACAGAAAAATTTTAACATCATGAAAGCATTTGCTACTAATTGCATTCCAGAAATCAAAGATAGATTCAAAATAACTTTCTCAGAACTCTTCCATCCAGGCTACACATTTGTCACTTCAGGTGTGCCTTCGAAACCCAACATCAATCAATCTTGGATCTCTAAAGCACCTCTCCATATTATACTATGTTTGCTCATTTGTTTTACCTATTCCTGAAAGTACAAAAGGGAGGAAAGACTGTCATATAGTGAGGAAAAGATATATACCTCAGACAGATATGGCTTGGAATCTAGACCCTTCCCTTTTCTTCCTGGCTCACTTTTGGCCAGTTGCTTAACCTCCCTTAGACTAAATTACTTAATCTATAAAATAAAAGTCATTGCTATATGGGAAATTACAATTTATGATAATCCTATGTATTTCAGAGTAGAAAAGTGCTCCATAGGATTTTCAATGACTGAACTTTTGGAAGTAGATACTAATCCTTTCTTTTTAGGTGACTGTGGGTGAACTTGAACTACCAACCTTTGGTTAGTAGTCAAGCACTTAACTGTTTGTATCACTAAAGGACAACTCCTCTTTAAAATAGGGGTTATAAAGCCTACCTTACAGTGCTATTGGGGAATTCTAGTCAACTTATGTTTAGCATAGAGTATGCACCCAATACATGATGAAGGCTTCTGTCATTTGTACTGGAAGTTTCCTTCTTTAACTATGCATTTTAAATAGAAAAGGAAAAACTTGCATTTAGAGTACCCTCCAGCCTCTGGGGCAGAATTGCTCCTCTACTGAAATAATGCTAAAGCCCAGAACTAACCAGCCAGCTTCCTTATCAATATCATCTATGAGAAAAAAATTGAATCAAATAGTAGATGGGTGCATATTTGAAAGCCACAGTTGCTTTACAAAATATGTTCGTAGTACAGGAGATACCTATTCCATCTCTGGTATTTCAATTACTCTGACAATCAAGGTATGTAATACACATACATACATAAACAAAACCAATCCAAGCCCTCTGACGTCAAGTCAATTCCAACTCACAGAGACCCTATAGGAGAGAGTAGAATTCCCCCATAGGTTTTCCTAGAAGCAGACTTCTACATTTTCCTCCCACAGATTGGGTGGTGCGGTGTAGTAAATTACTTAGTGTGGCTTTTCTACCCATAAGTCTTTGTAAACTCCAAGGTGGGATTTTGTATGAGCAACTGAGCA
>NW_006921615.1:14220694-14239239 GCF_000298275.1 Orycteropus afer afer
GAACGGTTGGAGAAAGGGCTGGAGGGAGGCAGCATGTCTGGCCTTGCAGTAGTAGGCCTTGGGTTACTGCTGGTAATCCTGTCTTCCTCTTGTGGGATTAGAGGAGGTCGGAACTTGTGGCCTCCTTGCCATTTTTGCAGGTGGTAATCACTGTGCCACCAGTATTTTGTAGATATATATCACCATAAAGTTGACTCTGTCTCATGGTGATCCCATTTGTGTCAGAATAGAATTGTGGCTCTATAGGGTTTGCAATGACTGATTGTTCAGAAATATATTGTCAGGCCTTTCTTCTGAGGCACCTCTGGATATACTTGAGCCTCCAACATTTAGGTTAGCAATCAAGTCTGTGAACCATTTGCACCACCAAGAGATTCCAAATATAATATTAAGCTATAGTAATCAAAACAGTACAGTACTGGTATGAGGATAATATTCAGTATAATATATGGATAAACATTCATGCAAATTACACACATACTATACATTTTTTGTCATCTGTACCCTCCCCTCAAGGTATTTCTGTAAGCATGCTATAAAAAATTAGCAGAACATGCTTATGAAAATACCTTGAGAGGAGGATGTGGTTGGCAAAAAATGGATAACACGCCTATTATTTGCATAAAAATACAGTATTATACCAATGGAATAGAACTGAGAGTCCAGAAATCAACCCATACATCTATGGCCAACTGATATTCTGCAAGGGTACCAAGTCCATCCCATGAGGAAAGAATTGCCTCTTCGATAAATGGTGCTGGGACATATGGATTTCTACATGCAGAAGAATGAAAATAGAGCAAGACCTCATACCATATACAAAATTAACTCAAAATGACCAATGGTCTAAACAGAAGAGAAAATTAAACTGATGGTGTCAGAATCTAATATGTATTGCCACAGTGTTACAACTTTAAAATAGACACTTAGCATTAATGCTACCTGTTCCCTGTTTTAAACTGATTTCTGTAGGTAGCGATTGTTTTTATTCAGGTTTTCCTGTATGTCTGTGTCTTAATTGTAAATATCCTTGTTCCCCTTGCAAATCCAAACACTCCAACTTGACATTTTTGTCACCCACAGAAAACACAAAAGCATTTCTGAAAGTAGCAAAACTCCACAGCTTTGCAAACTTCCTGTTTCATAGTGCCAAGAGAAAGAAAAAAAAAAAGTACACTGAGTTTCTCTGAAGCCCCCTCCTGACATTTCCAGACTTATTAGCCAGTTTTCACACTGACTTCAATCAACCTCTTTAATCCTCCAAGGAAAGAGCATTTTTAATTCACCGATTGGCTGATAAGCTTGAAGCCAAAAAATGATTTACACGTAGATGAATTGTGCTTACAAGATGGAACTTCGAGCATTAGAAGCGGATCTGAATTTCCTATCTGTCATTTTATTTGCCACATTCATTTTTTCTCTGCCATTACCCTTGCTGATTGTGATCTTTCAGCGCTATTGGGCCCCTGCTTCTACAGTTTTTAATCTGCCTTTAATCCCATAGATTTTAAATATTCCCGGCACCGAGAGACTGGAGGCAATTAACTGCCCTTCTGATGCTCTCCTTATCAGTTGCCTCCTTGTATCTCTCAGAAGCAGCCTCAAGACACTTCCAGGCTGACAAATACTACCAGCATTTCAGATGAAGCATTCGCTGCAAATGGGAATGCGAAGTCCAGCTGCGTGCGCTGACACTGAGCAATCACCGGTCTTCTGGAGGAGAAAACGAGGTAGACTAGGTTGGAGGACAGACGCTGGGGAACAGACACTGTGCGCCTGGTACCCCCAGTACTGCCTTTTTCCTCAACTGTTCAAAAACAATGCCCTTGTAATGTGTTTTTGGACTTTAAAAAGATGTGAATAATCTAATCTACTTAAATCTGATTGCTGTTTGTAAACAGAAAAACATTTCTAGGTCTCTGGTTTTAATGAGGGATTCAGCTGAGATGTCAAAAGGAGACATCAGGTAGAATAAATTCCTGGAATCTTGCTGAAATCTCCTCTGTGGGTCTTGTTTAATTTTAATTCCCTTTTCAGCAAGTTACAGTTAAAATCTGCCCACCAGATTCTGACCACTAGTTGATAAATTTCCAACACATTTAACTGATGTCCGGTCAAACTTGAACTAATTCAGATTTTCTAGCAGAACTTTACATTGCACCCTGCTACATCAAAGATTAATGAGCTCTGAGAGTATAACTGAAGAGCCTAATCAGTGTGACACAACTCAGTTGGCCTGGAAAAAAAAAAAAGAGAGAGAGAGGATGTCATTCATTAAAAGCCACGTGCTTATTCACTGACATATGCATTTACGTACACTCTAAAAAAGGTTAAATCTCTCCCTAGAGCCCACCCAGTGTCTTTATATTGCCTGTTACACATACATTACTACAGTCCTTTGGCCTCTTACTGAGAAAAAATTCTTCAAAAAGTGTTCTACTTGTCCAGGAGCTTGACTCTGTCATTGACCTCTATCATTGATTCCTGATTAAAAGGTTGGCCTTATCACTTTTTTAGTGTAGGGTAGTATTAAAATGGAAAACCTGAATTTGAAATGCAATCCAAAGGATGGAGAGCAGAGCCTTCCATTCTACATGGTACCTTCACGAACCTGGACTCTGCTCCTTTCTTCCTCAGACTCCAAATCTCTAAGGCAGATGTAATTATTTGATAGCAATTTAGCTTACAAATGACCAAGCTGCTTGGTTTTTTTTGTTTTGTTTTGTTTTGTTTTGTTTTTTTAAGACAGGTGTTTGTATCATGTTGCATGTAGATACAGATGTATAATTTTCTCTTAAACGCTTCTTACAATTAGGTAAGGTTGCCATTACATCACACAAAGTTGACAGCTTTTGTTGATAATTCCTCCCACTACACCTTTAGTCACATTCATTTGTTTAAGTTGACAATTCCTAGTGGCTATGCCATGAGTATTTCAGTGAAGGCGAGAATTTAACTTTCCCTCAGTGGTGGAAAAATGATATATGTTTCTAACTTTACTCAATTTAAGGTTCAGTCCCCAAATCAAACAATATTTTCTTGAAGTGAAAAATAGGCATTAAATAAACAGGCCATTGTGCATCCAACTGGAGTTCTTTATCTTCTGGGAGCTGCTCTGTTTTTTTAAAGTACGAAAAATATAGAGGACGATGTCATACAAGGAGAAAACATATAGTTGGGGAAACAAACAATGCATTCAGTGCATGTGGTTAATTGATTGGCTCCACTTTCTCTGTTGTTGTTGTTTGCCGTCGAGTCGGCCCCGACTCATAGCGACCCCTCTTTGGGTTTCCGAGGCAGTATCACTACGGAAGTAGGATTGCCCAACCTTCCTTTCGATGAGTGGCTGGTGGGTTTGAACCGCCAGCCTTCTGGTGAGCAGTCAAGTGCCTTAGGCACTATGCTACCAGAGCTCCCCTACTAAAAGAAAAATGCAAGCTCTTTCGATCAACCTCTACACTGAACGAAGAACATGGTAAATGGATGGATTTTATAGTGCAGAAATGCTGCCTTGAGAGGTTGTTTATAAACAACACCCAGCAACATAAACAAGGGGAGCATCGAGCAAGAAAAGCAAGTGATGGGGAAGAGGCCAAAACTTCATTATATAACAGGAGAAACACCAGTTAGCAGCTCTCACTGTGTTGTTTTGCTGTGACTTGCAGCTTTGCTTAAGCATTTTAAAGATTCTTGCAGGTCTTTTTCAAGCTGCCATCTCTAGCCTACGAATTATGGTAATGTGCCACTTCTGAGCCCTCGGCAGGATTTGCAACAGAGAAATCACATCAGCCTATGCTGATTAACAATTCCATTCCATCCAGAGATTTATATAAAAAAACTATCTTACATTTTGCTTTTTAATAAGAATGATCGCTATCTCAAATTGAGTCCCAGCAAATTTTAATAAAGGCCCAAGGTTGAGTGGCATTTTGCATGCTGATTTAGCTGTGATTGCTTGCTTTTGATGAGCACTAGCTTGGCATGTATAGCTCTCCTCAGAGCAGGTTTAAAGACCAGGAGTAAGGAAAAGGATAAAAATAAAACTTCCAACTAAAATTCGAGGTCTTTTCTCTCTATGATTGATTACTGAATAAATACCAACCGTATCTTTGCATTCAGCCGAAGACTGAAATTCCCTACAGCTAAACAGCTGTTTTTTTAATGGCTTTTAATATACTAACCTGTCAAAATATGTTAACTTTGATGACTACAATTATTATTTTAAAAGATATTATCAATCTATTTATCTATCTTTGGCCCTGCTATTTCTTCTTAAACCAAACAGACAGTCACAAACAAGTAGCTTATTTATTTCCTGATACATTACCTGTCAATAAATAAATATTTGTTGGGGAGAAGAATTCTTTGTTGAAATAGAAGGCACACTAATTATTCTGAACCATAATACTACAGGTAAACTAAGGTTTTCAGTCTCTGCCAATGAAAGACTTCCCCATAAGGGAAGAAGAATATATAGACACAGTACACATAGATTTTTCAGATTTTTTAAATACCATACAAATAATACTAACAAAACAGCAGTTATAATTTTATGGGCTGGTGCCAGTGATGGTTATTACATGTCATTTTTCTCCATTGCCATTGATTTCATTGTGATGTAGATCTGTCCTATAATTCCATACTGCCATGAAGGTCACCCCAAACATGTAAGCAAACATCCTATTCAGCTTTCTTGCCTCCCAAAGAAAGGTTTGATTGACCAACATAAAACAGAATTCAAATAAAGCTGAAAAATATAAATATGTTTCAGTTCATTGGCTAAAGACCCCCAAATTTCACTAACCAGGTAGGTCATGAATTTCCAAAACAGAGATCCTGACCTCAAAAAATGCTGCAGCTAATTCATGGGAATGACTAAAGCTTGAAATGCATAAAAGAGTTGTATATATCTTTCCAGGAGCAACAAGAAAGTCTCTTTCCAATAGCCAAGCAGTTCTTGATTACAGCTTTTTTTTCCCCCCATGCAAAAATCTTTGCTTGGTTTCCTGGTTTTTTAGGGGAAGATGGAGAAATGACCCAATATTATATTCATCATAAAAGGCGATGATCACATGAATTATTATATAACAACTTAGCTAGCCAGTGTTGTCAAGGAATTTTCCAGATAATTTAAGTCTATCCCTTTAGATTTTGTGTTAGAAATATATTCTATCTTTATACTTTCTTAAACATAAATGACACACAATTTAATTATTTTTGTTTTAGTTGCTCATAATAGACATTTTTTGTGATATACTATTATTTATTAATTTACTTTCTTGATAATTATGTATATAGCATCCATGATGAACCAAGTACATTGCTGAGCCCTGGGGATACATTAGTAAGTAAGACATAGAGACTCTCCTCAGGTACCTTACCATCTACCATGGAAGCAGAGAAGGATATAAGTGTTTACATGTTAGGGTGATCAATGCTGTGACAAGGGTATGTGTTGGATGTTATAGAAACCAACTGACTGGTGGGAAGAGGATCAAGAAAGGAGTCCTAATGATACAACCTCAAATCTGAGTTCTAAAGGATCAATAACAGTGAGCAAAGTTAAAAGAGAGTAAGGATCCTGAGATTTGAGAGAACAGGAATATAAATAAATCATAATAGCCTTAAGTAGCAGGGACTGTTCAGTGTATTCAAGGAATTCAGCAAATACTTAAATGCATCTACTTTGTGCCAGTCACCTTTCTACATATTGAAGTATAGTTATGAACAAGAGATCAAGCTCTAGCTTTCATGAATTTTAATAAAGGGAGCCCAAAATTGTGAAAAGCAAACTAATTTGAAAAAGGACAACAACAAAAAAATAGAGGCAATGTAAAATACAGTAAGTACTATAAAGGAAATTAACTAAGGAGATGTGGTTGAGAGTGATTGGAGGGTTATCTTAGATTGGATAACCTGAGAAGACCTCTTAGAGCAGAAGATATTGAGCTAAACCTGAAAAAGTTACAGATCAAACATGAAAAAGTTACAGATCGAAGAGCTAGAGGCAGGGCATTTGAGGCAAATGAAGAACCTATCTGTGGATTTTAACCAAGGGAAAGTGATAACAAATGAAGGATTTTAAAGAGTAATCAGGTTTCTGTTTTAGAAATTTTACCACAGCAGCTCTGAGAAAAATGAATTAGAAAAGAATAAGACTACAGTCAGGGAGTTCAGAGAGAAAAATGTTGCTTTTATTTACTAGGTGAGAGAGGGAAGTGGTATGAATTCAGGTAATGACTCTCAAGGAGGGACATTTAATGATTTAATGGCACAATGGAGATAACTGGGCACTTGAGCTGCTATTAAGAAGAGAGTGTTGTTGTTATATGCCCTCGAGTCAGACCTGACTCATAGACCCCTCCTTGGGTTTCCAAGGCAGTATCACTACAGAAGTAGATTGCCCAACCTTCCTTCCAAGGAGTGGCTGGTGGATTTGAACTGCCAGCCTTCTGGTTAGCAGTCAGGTGCCTTAGGCACTACACCACCAGAGCTCCTAAGAAGAGAGTAGTACAGCATTTTATAACGAAATAGGGAAAAAGAAGAAAATATGGACTGGCAGGTAAATTCTTAATATTGGAATTTTGTTGTTGTTGTTGGTATGTGCTGTCAAGTTGGCTCCAACTCATAGCTACCCCGTGCACAACAGAACAAAACACTGACCAGTGGTCTGCCTGTGCCATCTTCACAATCATTACTTTATTTGAGCCCATTGTTGTAGTCAATGTGTCAATCAATCGTGTTGAGGGTTTTCCTCATTGTCTTTGTTTTTGTTTTTTTAACTTTTTATTGTGCTATGGGTCAATGTTTACAGAGCAAATCAGTTTTTCATTCAACAGTTCATACACATTTTATTTCACGCTATTGATTGCAATCTCCACAATGTAACCTCACTCATCCACTTTCTCCCTGTGGTTCCCACTCCCATTTCTACTTTTTTCCTAATAAGGAGTCTGGTGATGTAGTAGGTAAGGCATATGACTGCTAATCAGAAGTTCAGCAGTCAAATCCACCAGCTGCTGCGTAGGAGGAAGTGTCTGTAAAGATTTACAGCCTTGGAAACCCAATGGGGGTCGATATGAGTTTCATTTTTGGTTTGGTTCTTTCATATGTCTTCCTGCCTTCTGAACTTTGTCCTTAGGCAAATACTGCCTGTATGATCTCAAATGGTTGATTGTTTCAAGGAATGTGTACTTACCTGGTTTTATTTTTCACCTTACAGACTTGTCTATTGTTTGGTTGAAAATTGAGCCATGGGGGTAAATTCAATTTCAGGCTTGCAGGATGACTAAGGGTTATGGTGTTGGGGTTCCATCAGTCTCTATCTGACCAGTGTGCTTGGTCTTTTTTATGATTTTGAGCTTTGTTCCACATTTTTCTTCCACTATATGCAGGTTCTAATGGATCCCTTTCAGAACAGTCACTAGTGGTACACAGGCACCATATAGTTCTTCCGGTCTCAGGGTCAAGGAGCTTGATGTTTGTGTGGTCCATTAGTCCTTTGGACTGATTGTTTCCACACATATTTGATTTTCTTCGCTCTTCTTTGTTCCAGATGGGTCTTCTTCTTTTTGCTGAGCCTCTGTTTACCAAGAATGATGTCCTTCTCCCAGGACTGGTTCCTCATGATAACATATGCAAAATACATGAGACAAAGTCTTACCATCCTCACTTCTAAGAAGCATTCTCACTGTACTTCTTCCAAGATGCATCTGTTCACTCATCTGGCAGTCCATAGTATATTCAATATTCTTAACTAACACCATAATTCAAAGGTATCAATTTTTCTTTGGTCTTCCTTATTCACTGTCCAGCTTTTGCATGCATATGAGGCAATAGAATATACCATGGCTTGAGTCAGGCACACCTTAGTACCTATCTTTCCTTTTTAACACTTTAAAGAAGTCTTTTACAGAAAATTTGCCCAATGCAGTACATTGATTCACTTCTTGACTGCTTCTTCCATGAGTGTTGACTTAGATCCAAGTAAAATGAAATATTGGACAACTTCAATATTTTTTCTGTTTAACATGATGTTGCTTATTGGTTCAGTTGTGAAGATTTTTATTTTCTTTATGTTGAGGTATAATCCATACTGAAGACTATAGTCTTTGATCTTCATCAATAAGTGTTTAAGTCCTCTTCACTTTCAGCAAACAAAGTTGTGTCATTTGCATATCATAGGTTGTTAATGAGGCTTCTCCAATACTGATGTCATGCTCTTCTTCATATAATCCAGCTTCTGGTATTATTTACTCAGCATATAGATTGACTAAGTATAGTGAAAACATAAAATCCTAATACATGCCTTTCCTGATTTTAGACCAGGCAGAATCTCCTTGTTCTGTTCAAATGACTGCTTCTTGGGCTATGTACAGGTTCCTCTTGAGCGCAATTAAGTATTCTGGAATTCCATTCTTTGCAATGTTATCCATAACTTGTTATGATCAACACAGCCAAGTGTCTTTGAATAGTCAATAAACACAGATAAACATCCTTTTAGTATTCTCTACTTTCAGTCAAGATCCATCTGATATCACCAATGATATATTCCTCATTCCATGTTCTATTCTGAATCCAACTTGAGTTTCTGGCAGTTTCCTGTCAATGAACTGCTGCAACCATCTTGAATTATCTTCAGCACATTTTTACTTGCATGTGCTCTCAATTATATTATTCTATAATTTCCACATTCCATTGCATTACCTTTATTTGGAATGGACACAAATATGGATTTGTTAGCCAAGTCAGTTAGCCAAATAGCTGTCTTTAAGAATCCTCGGAATAGATAAATGCTTCCAGCATTGTATCTGTTAAAATATTTCAATTGGTATTCTGTCAATTCTTGGAGGTTTGTTTTTCACCAGTGCCTTCAGTGTAGTTTGCATTCCTTCCTACAATACGTTCAGTTCTTGATCATATACTACCACCTAAAGTGCTGAATGCCAACCAATTTAGACTTTCAGTTTTTATCATGTTGAGTATAAGTGTGTGAATATGAGTATTTATTTGAGTATAATGTGGAGTATTCAAGTAGAAATAACAGATGGGTAGTTGGATATGTAAATATAAAGCTTACAAGAAATAAAGAGAAATATCTTCCCTTTTACTAAACTATGTATTTTTTTTTTCTTTTTTGTTTTCCCCTGCTTCCTCAATATAAGCTATAACCATATAAAAATTTAGTCTATTTTTATGGCTCCAAAAATATCTTACATATTCCTACATACAGCTTTTTTTCTTTTATTTTAATGATCTTTCTTCTGCTGGACAGTCCTTTCTTTACCTAACTTCATTCACCTATAAAAATTCTAACACTCCAATTAAAAAATTAATTGTAAGAAACAAAAATATAAAAGAACTAGAAGAAAATAGGGGATTTTTTTTCCCCAAAGGAGAGGAGGGTTGTAGGGAAAGACTAACAATTAAAGGAAAGGAAAAACAAAGTATACAATTAAGAAAAATAAAATTTTTCATGGTCAATGAAAATATGAAAGACAGATTAACCACAGTAATAATGAAAAAGGTGTCAAAGAATAATTTTGAGAAATTATTTTTGCCCATTAGATTCACAAAAAAAAATTACAGGAGTTAAAAAAAGAAAACACAAAACACCTGCTATAACGATAGGTGTATAAAGTAGTATAACTGTTGATATAATACAACCATAATATAAGTAATATAATTGTACTTGTGACAATATGTTTCAAGTATACATTCTTTAAACATTAATTAATTTTTTAAATCCAAAATCAACAAATACCACATATTTATGTGTTTTTCCTTTTACTTCCAAGGGGTTTGGTTTTCTGCAGACCTTGAACATCCAGGTCTTTTCTTTTTCATTTGGCCCTTACTTAATTTGATTTTGTTTAATGATTATTTGCATTTGGTCCTTCTGCTAGAACAGTTTTGAACTCAACATTATTCTATGCACTTAGAAAATATTTTACACATTATGGATACTTATTAAATGCTCCTGAAGAAAACTATATTTAAGAACAATCTGATTTTTACAACCAAGAGATTAAAGCACATTATTATTGGCTTGAGATTTTTTATAAAGTTCATGTTTTTCAAAAACTTATAAACTTGGTGTGGTGGTTCAGTTTGTGTGTCAATTTGGCTGGGCCTGGTTGAGTGGTTGGGCAGCTGAATGTAGTATTCCCCATGATAAGACTGGTAATTAACTCCATGGTGGAATCTATCATGAGAAGCTGTAGCTGCCTTAAAGATGTAGTCTGCTTCCTGTATATAAGAAGACTTGGAGAGTGGTCTCTAGCTTATGGCACACTTAGACCCTGCATGTAGCTGTGTCATTGTTCAGCACCTTGCCATGCTCTGCCGACTTTGGGACTTACAATGGACTTGAATTAATGGCCTGCTGTGTGGTTTGGTAACATCCGGACTGTGCCATTTTGTTTGTTGGCCTTAGGCTTGTTAGCCTCAGCAGCCAGTAGCGGCCTGAGTGAAGAGATGCCTCTAGCTTTAGTGGGCTGGAAGCAAGAAGCAGAGCTGAAGCCCAAGGTTGAGGGGCTTTCACACAGCTCCTAGAGTCTGGCACTTTGAACTCAGACTTCTAGCCTCCTGAATTGTAAGAGAATAAATTCCTGTTTGTTAAGGCCATCCCATTGATGATATATTTCTGTCAGAGTGACACTAGGTAACCAGAACACTTGGCATTAATCATATCATCTAATATATATTACATATAAAGGATTTTACTAATTAAAAAACATACTATTATACTATGACTCAAAAGTTAACACATTCCATATTTAAAAATTATCATGTTATAAAATATGTGTGTGCATGTATGTGTTAGATTGCATTCTCTAGAGGAGAGAAACCACTAGAGCTTATATATAGAGAAAAAATATATATCTTAGGAAAATGGCTCACACACTTATAGAAGCTGGCAAGTCTCAAGTTCCTGGATCAAATGTCAAGCTAGAAGCTTTTCCTGACTCATGCAGCTGCAGGGGCTGATGAGCTCAAGGTTGGAAGGCAGTATACCTGCTGTTGACTCCAACAAATGATGAACCCAAGATCACCAGGCCGAATGGTAGGTGTAGACAGCACATGGACAGTTGTAGGCAGCACAACAGGATCCCAATCCACAGAAGAGTGTCTCGTTTTCCCAGGATGTCCATAAGTATATTGAAATCAGGCCACACCCCTAGGGAAACTCCCTTTCAACAGATTGGCTGCTCAAAACATATACATCTGATCTCATTATGGGAATAACCTACATCACAACTGCTTAAACCACTCAGAATTGTTGTCCACCCAAGTTGACACATAATTCCAACTATTGCAATTCACCCTTTGTCAACTTGGTGGTTGTACACATCTCCTTAACCATATATAATCTCTAAATAAGGACAATTATAAAGTCATAGTTGCACCTAACATGATACATTAACATGCGTACAACTGAAACACATTAACCCTGTTTACATTTCACAGTTCATAACAGAAGAAAACAAAAATATTTCATGCACATATACAATGAATAAATATAACAATCACAGTCTTTGTTTCTGCAACTGGTCACATGGTTGTAGCTGATATTCAGAACTACCTTCTTTCACCACCCATTCCGTATTTCCCTTGTGCTAAGCAAGCACCACTGCTGGTTGTGGTTCTTTGACTGGTGAGGTGACCCAAACCTTCATTCCTGAAGGGTCTGGACATTAGTAGTCATATCAGAATTGGGTTGCTGTAGTTTTCCATTGACTTTAATCACAGGGCATGGTAGTACTAAGAGATGTCCTAAAGAATCTCCTATATTTCAGACATACTCTTCTTTACCTCCTTTATGTAATATCAACCCAATTTCCCCTTGGTAATCAGGATCCATCACACCAGACAGTCCAATAACATCCTTCTTTGTCTGTTGATCCAGAGGCATGAGTAAGCCAAAATGGCCATGTGGCATTCTTAATTTCCAGTTCAATGCAATCAGTATCATGTCTCCAGGTGGGAGTGTTACTCCCTTTGGGACTAAGATCTCCAGACCCACAGAGCATAGGGTAGCAGGGACATGAAGCAAAAAATTTTTGAGTGGGTCATTAGGGGTAATAGTGAGTGAGTGGTACCGCTCTTATTTCCACCCCTTGGTTCCTGGACCTGTGAATCCCGGCTATTGGAGAAACAGCATCATATATTGGATGCTGGTTTAGAGCATATACAGCCTCTTGGAGAACATGGCCCCAACCCTTCAAGGTAATGCCACCTAGCTGCCACTGGAATTGTGTTTTTAGTAGGCCATTCCATCATTCTATCAAGCCAGCTGCTTCAGGATGATGGGGAACATTGTAAGATCAGTGAATTCCATGAGCATAGGCCCATTGCCCCACTTCATTTGCTGTGAAGTGAGTCTCTTGATCTGAAGCAATGCTGTGTGGGATACCCCAACAGTGGATAAGGCAGTTATATTTATTCATTGTATATGTGCATGAAATATTTTTGTTTTCTTCTGTTATGAACTATGAGCTATAAACAGGGTTAATGTGTTTCAGTTGTATGCTTGTTAGTATATCATGTTAGGTGCAAATAAGACTTTATAATTGTCCTTATTTAGATATTATATATGGTTTAGGAGATGTGTAAGTTCATGGATGGTAGTTTTGGCAGAAGCATTGCATGCAGGGAAGGTGAATCCACATCCAGAATAAGTATCGTTCCAGTAAGAACAAAATGCTGTCCTTTCCATGATAGAAGTGGTCCAATGTAATCAATTTGCCACCAGGTCCATCTGATCACCCCAAGGAATGGTGCCAAATCTCAGAAAAAGTGTTGGTCTCTGCTGCTGGCAGACTGGGCACTCAGAAATGGCAGTAGCCAAATCAGCCTTGGTAAGTGGAAGTCCATGTTGCTGACCCCATGCATAACCTCCATCCCTGCCACCATGGCCACTTTGTTCATGAGCCCATTGGACAATGCCATGAGTATCTGGGGAAAAAGGATAATTGGTTTCCATAGAATGTGTCATCCTATCCACCTGATTGTTAAAGTTCTCCTCTGCCAAGGTCATCTTTTGGTGGGCATTCACATGAGACACAAATATCTTTACTCTTTTGGCCCATTCAGAGAGATCTATTCACCTACCTCTTCCCCATACATCCTTGTCACCAATTTTCCAATCATGCTCCTTCCAAGTCTCAGACCATCTGGCCAAGCCATTGGCCACAGCCTATGAATCTGTACACAGTCATACATCTGGCCATTTCTTGTTCCATGCACAGTAAACAGCCATATGCACAGCTTGAAGTTCTGCTCATTGGGAGGACTTCCCTTCACTGCCATCCTTCAGGGAAGTCCCAGAAAGGGGCTGCAGTGTCACTGCTGTCCACTTTCGAGTGGTGCCTGCATATCTGGCCATTTCTTGTTCCACGCACAGTGAACAGCCAGATGCACAGCTTGAAGTTCGGCCCATTGGGAGGATTTCCCTTCACCACCATCCTTCAGGGAAGTCCCAAAAAAGGGGCTGCAGTGCCACTGCTGTCCACTTTCGAGTGGTGTCTGCATATCACGCAGAACCATCTGTAAACCAGGCACAAGTTTTCTCTTCTTCAGTCAATTGATCATAAGGAACTCCACACAATGCCATAGGGGCAGACTGGGAGAGGGGAGGTAATATGACTGGAGTGAAGACCAAAGGCATTTGGGCCATATTTTGGTTACCTAGTGCCACTCTGCCAAGAATATACCACAAATGGGATGGTTTGAACAAACAGGAGTTAATTCTCTTACTGTTCTTGAGGCTTTAAGTCCAAGTTTGAAGTGCCAGGTCCTAGGGTCTGGGTGCCCTCAACCTTGGGCTTCAGCTCTGCCTCCTGCTCCCAGCCCACTGAAGTTGAAGGCTTTTCTTCACTCAGACAGCTGCTGGCTGCTGAGGCTGAGAAGCCCGAAGTTGACAAGTAAAAAGGCATAGTCTTAATGTTACCAAACAACATAGAAGGCCACTAATTCAAGTCCAAATGAAGTCCCAATATCAGCAGGGCATGGCAGGCTGTTAAACAATGACTTGGCTACATGCAGGTTTCAAGCATGCCAAAAGGCTAAAGACCATTTTCAAAGCTGTTTCTTATATATGGGAAGCAGACCACATCTGCAAACCTCATCTGCTCTAATACATTTCACCATGGAGTTAATTACCAATCTTATCATGGGGAATAATTATATCCAGTTGCCCAACCACTCAACCAGGCCCAGCCAAGATGACAAACTTAACTGCCATAGGCCACTTCCTCATGCAAGTTACTTGTGCCTTCAGGTCCTGCTCTACCCAATCTTTTATGTACCACTTCCATTTAATGATGGAGTGCTGCTGTGCACATCTAACTTTATGACTCTGTGGGTCAGACAAACCCAGTTCATTATGGGCAGCTCAGGCCTCATGGTGACTTGGTGGCCCATGGTTAGGTGTTCAGTCTCTACTAAAGCCCAGTAACAAGCCAAAAGCTGTTTCTCAAAAGGAGAGTAGTTATCTGCAGAGGATGGCAGGGCTTTGCTCCATAACCCCAAGGATCTGCATTGTGATTCACCAATAGGCAACTTCCAAAGACTCCAAACAGTATCTCTATCTGCTACAGACAATTCAAGCACCATTGGATCAGGTGGATTATATGGCCCAAGTAACAGAGCAGCTTGCACAGCAGCCTTAAAGTATTGCAGCTTCTTCTGTTGTTCTGGGCCCCGCTCAAAACTAGTAGCTTTCTGAGTCACTTGATAAATAGGCTGCAGAAACACACCCAAATGAGGGATATGTTGCCTCCAAAATCCAAAGAGACCCACCAGACGTTGTGCCTCCTTTTTAGTTGTGGGGGAAGCCAGATACAATAACTTATCCTTCACTTTATTATGAATATCTCAGCATGTCCCACACCACTGGACCCCTAAAAATTTCACTGATGTGGAAGGTGCTTGAATTTTGTTGGGTTAATTTCCCAACCTCTACTACACAGATGTCTCACTAATAAGTCTAGAGTCATCAATATTTCTTCCTTACTAGGTCCAATCATCATAATGTCATCAATATAATGGACAAGTGTGATGTCTTATGGAAGCAAAAGGCGATCAAGATCCCTGCGGACTAAATTATGACATAGCGCCGGGGAGTGGATATACCTCTGAGGAAGGACTGTGAAAGTATACTGTTGGCCTTGCCAGGTGAAGGCAAACTGCTTCTGATGGTCTTTTGAAATTGCTATCAAGAAAAAGGAATTGGCCAGATCAATAGCTGCATATCAACTACCAGGAGATGTACTAATTTGCTCAAGCAATGAAACCACATCAGGAACAGCAGCTGCGATTGGATTCACCACCTGATTAAGTTGATGATAATCTACTGTCATTCTCCAAGATCCATCTTTTTTTTTGCACAGGCCAAATAGGCAAATTAAATAGGGATGCAGTGGGAATCACCACCCCTGCATCCTTCAAGTCCTTGATGGTGGCAGTAATCTCTGCAATCCCTCCAGGAGTGAAATATTGCTTTTGGTTTACTATTTTTTTTAGGTAAAGGCAGTTTTAATGGCTTCCACTTGGCTTTTCCTACCATAATAGCCCTTACTCCACATGTTAGAGACCCAGTGTGGGAATTCTGCCAGTTGCTGAGTATATCTACTCCAATTATACATTCTGGAACTGGGGGAATCACACTATAGGATGGGTTCAGGGACACATTGGACCCACTGTGAGACAAACCTGAGCTAAGACTCCATTAATAACTTGATCTTCATATGCCCCCACTCTGACTGGTTGGCCACAGTGATATTTTGGGTCTCCTGGAATTAGTGTCAGTTCAGAGCCAGTGTCCAGTAATCCCCAAAAAGTCTGATTATTTCCTTTTCCCCAGTGAACAGTCACTCTTGTAAAAGACCTCAGATCTCTTTGGGGAAGGCTGTAAGAAAGATTGACAGTATAAATTTTTGGCAATATAGTGAGGTCCTTCCTCAAGGAGACTTGACCTTCCCTTCATTCAAGGGGTTGTCAGTCTGTAAACTGACTCAAGTCTGGGAATTGATTAAGGAGCCGTGACTCTGTATTCTGGTGATTCAATCTAGACTGCTGTTCATGTGACCTTGAATTCTATCTGTACAGATCAAGTAAATATTCAGTAGGTTTCCCATATATTTCACTCTTAGGAACACCATGCCTAAGAAGCCAATGTCATAATTCCATACAAGTCAGACTATTCTGATTACTGTTCCAACTCTGCTGTTCATTATGGTAACCACACCCACCTTGTCTTTGTCGATTAATTGTTGCCACTTGTCCCTTACTACCACAGGGTCCAATCGGCCCCATCGTAGTTAAGTATCTTAGTTCAATTAGGACAGTTCCCACTGTCAAATTCAACTTACATAAAATAACAATCACAGCAGTCTTCAAGGATGCTGGGGCTCCCTTCACAAATTTGTTCCTCACTATAGTAGTAAAAAAATGTGTCTTCTAGACTCTCCATTTTTGGCTCTAGGGGTCTAATCTGATAAATCCATTCTAACATGCCAATTTCCCTAAGCCTCTGGATAACTTCTACATTACACCAAGGCATGTCTGGTACTTCAACTTGACTTAAGGTAGGTCACTGCATAATCCATGCTTCAGTAAACCAGCCAAATAAACAACTGGATCATTTCCTAACCTCTCAAACTGAAACACTGAATGAAGAATCCATACTTAATGGGCCAAAAGCAATAAACTTAGATTGATCCAGTGTTACATTCCTTGCACCATTATCCCACACCCTCAGTAGTCATTCTCACAAAAATTTTCCAGATTTCTTTCTATACATGTTAGCAAAATCAAGTAGGTCTTTTCAGGTGTACTGTACCACTTCCTCAGTCACTCTTTGTATTTCACCTTTTGGGGCTCGCTTGGACTTAAGTTTAGTTATAGGTATAGCAGCAACAATGGGTAGTTGGGACAGTTCCTGAGAACATTCAGCAATGTCTTCCATGGCATTTACCTCAGGCAATGACTCAGCAGGAAGAGTTGGGTTAATCCCATCAAATGGAGGTAGAAGGGATAATGGTTTTATAGTAATCCCTTCAGATGGGAAGGATGGTGCTGTTGGCAGAAGGGATTCAATAGAATTTACAGGCTCCATATTCTCATCTTCCTGACTACCCATATGTCCCATCCCAGGTTTCAGGATCCCATTTTTTCCCCATCAATGCCCTCACTTTAATTTCAGACATCATTTTGGGCTGACAATTCAATTGGTGTTATAATTCAGCCATACTACAACAAGACTCTGGGTTTGGTTTTCGGCAATATCAGCTCTGTTAATACAAAAAATAAGGCTTTCTTTCAGGACACAACTGGAAAACATTGAGGTCTTTTATGTGACACTTGAGCTGTGACTCAGCAGCCCTGAACTCATCTCTCTTTCACCACTTTGTCTAGCGTAAGTAGGACCAACAAACCAGCTTCCTTATATTCCTCATGCTGACAAAATTGCAGAGAATTTTCAAAGATGTGATCACCCAGAGCCTCATTTCTCAAAAATACTTGACCTATTAAACCAAACTCACTGCCATCTAGTCAGATCCTACTCATAACGACCCCTCCTAGGATTTCCAAGGTGGTATCACTACGGAAGTAGATTGCCTAACCTTCCTTCTGAGGAGTGGCTGGTGAGTTTGAACCACCAGCCTTCTGGTTAACAGTCAAATGCTTTAGGCACTATGCCACCAGAGCTTTTGCATATTAATGTTGCTATCTCATGCCACGGATTAGGAGGGCCCGCTTTACTAAGGAAGTGAGAGCCACCAGTGCATTTATGATTAATAAAATTGGAGAACCAAAACAGAATTGATGAGAATCAATTTAGGAAACCATCCTTATGATTTTGTCTCTCTAGAACCACTCCCAGTCCCAAATGTGTCAGATTGGGTTCTATCTCTCTTTGCTTAGAAGCAAAACCACCAAAGCTTAGAGAGAGAGAGAGAAAAAAAAAAAAATTATCTTAGGAAAATGGCTCACACACTTACAGAAGCTGGCAAGCCTCAAGTTCCTGGATCAAATGTCAAGGTAGAGGGTTTTTCTGACTCACACAGCTGAAGGGGCTGATGAGCTCAAGGTTGACAGGCAGTATACCAGCTGATGACTCTGACAGATGGCAAATCCAAGATCACCAGGCGCAATGGTGGACTGTTTGCTCAAGGACAGTTATAGGTCACACAACAAGATCCAGATCCACAGAAGACTGTCTCATTTTCTGAGGATGTCCATATGTGTATTGGAAGCAGGCCACACTCCTAGGGAAACTCCCTTTCAACGGATGTTGTTGTTGTTGTTGTTAAGTGCCGTCGAGTGGTTTCCGACTCATAGTGACCCCATGCACAGCAGAACGAAACACTGCCCTATCCCACGCCAACCCCACAATCCCTGCTATACTTGAGCCCATCATCGCAGCCACCTTATCAATCCATTTCCTTGAAGGCCTCCCCCTCTTTCGTCGACCCTCCACCCTACCAAGCATGACATCCTTCTCCAGGGAATGGTCCCTTCTGACAACATGACCAAAATAG
>NW_006921615.1:14242302-14244664 GCF_000298275.1 Orycteropus afer afer
GTAAGCACAAGCCCGCCCATGCTTACCTTGCTCCTGGAGACCCGGTCCCTCTCGGGAGGGTAACAAGGGAAAGTGTTCAGTGCAGATCAGTGAGTAAGCACAAGCCCGCCCGTGCTTTCCTCGCTCCCGGTTATGCTATCGTGGATAAGGCTGCTCAAAACATATACATCTGATCTCATCATGGGAATAACCACATCACAATTGCTTAAACCCTTCAGAATCATCATCCAGCCAAGCTGACACACAACCCCAACTATCACAGTATGTGTGTGTGTGTGTATATATATATAAAGATATATATATATGTTGTTGTTGTTATGTGCCGTCGAGTCAGCCCTGACTCATAGCGACCCCTTCTTGGGTTTCTGAGGCAGTATCACTACAGAAGTAGATTACCCAACCTTCCTTCCAAGGAGTGGCTGATGGGTTTGAACCGCCAGCCTTCTGGTTAGCAGTCAAGTGCCTTAGGCACTATGCTACCAGAGCTTCTATATATATAAAATTAAACTATGATTGTATGATTGTAATTAATTCCATAGATGACATTATGTGGAAATGATTTCTTTTCAAATGATAACCTAGAAGTTAACAATAAAAAAACAAATCAAACTCAGTGCTGTTGAGACAGTTCTGACTCATAGCAACCCCTCCTTGGATTTCCAAGGCAGAATCTCTAAGGAAGTAGATTGCCCAGTTTTCCTTCCAAGGAGTGGCTGGTGAGTTTGAACAATTAGCCTTCTGGTTAGCAGTCAAATGCCTTAGGCACTACACCACAATAGCCTGAATAAATTAAAAAATGTTCACTCACTCATTGTAATTGTTACATCAGATGATCTTGGTGCTTGATGAGCTCTCAAGAGATCATGTAGCTTAACCTTCTCCCTTTAGGAAAATAAGATATTATTGGACTCATTTTATATATAAAAAACCTAAGATCCAGAGAGAGGATGAGATTTCCCCAAGGTTATCCAATTAGTCAATGGAAGGATTGGGACTGAAATCAAGTTTTCCTAGCATCAGACCAAATTCTTACTAACTCATGAAGGTTCTGATACATTCACTTGCAAGTACACAAAATAAAAACATACTTACTGCTGATCTTCTATTCTAGTGCTTTCATTCAGTGAAATATATACAATCCACCATTCACATCTGTGAGTTCCACAACCTTGAATTCAACCAAACATAGGCTGAAAATATGGGGGGAGGGAGGTAATTAAGTGGTCAAGTCAATCCCTCTAAAGCTAAGAGGAAGTATAAAGTTCTATTCATGTAGCATTGACATTGTATTAGGTATTATAAGTAATTTAGAGATGATTTAAAGTATACAAGAGGTTGTGCATAGGTTATATATGAATATTACACCATTTTATATAAAAGACTTGAGCATCCCCAGATTTTGGTATCTGCAGCAGTCCTGGAACCAATCCCCCATGGATACTAGAATAAAACTTTATGTGTATCTGTACGTATATACATTTTTTTCAAAAGTAATCTAAGAGAATATTTATATTCCTACCATACCCCAATGCAGAATGAGCTAATGAAAATCACTAAAAGTTCAAGAGGAAAAAAAAGACAAAAGAGCAGATAATCCACAAAATAAAAAATGTAAATGGCAAAATATTTCATAAACACACATCTGAAAATGTACAATAAAACACTTAGCCTTAATAATAATCAAACAAATGCTATTTGCATAAAAGATACATCATTACCAAAAGATCAAAGGAGCAAAAATGGTAAAAGTTAATATTTGATGTCAGTGAAGATACTGAGAAACAGTACTTCTCATACTCTGAACGGTGGACATATAAATTAGTATAGCATTTCTGGAAAGTCATTTGAATTATGTGTTAAGAATATTGATTAGGGTCATATCCTTTGACTTCATAAATTCTCTTCAAGTAATTCACCATGAGGAGAAAATGTAATGTCTTAAAATTAGAAATGAAGAATACCACCAACGAAATCAGAAAGAATATTGAATTAATGGAGGTCTATGATGTGTTCAAAAGCCTTGAACCCGGACAGAAGAGCAGTCAGCCCCAGGCTTACAGGTGAGGAGAGACAACACAGGGATGCCAGAGTAGCATGCCGGAAGAGCAGGGAAGGGGATAAAAGCCTTGAACCCTGACAGAAGAGCAATCAGCCGAAGGGATTAGGTGAGAAGGGGAAACTCAGGCCCGCCCAGAGTAGCAGGCCGGAAGAGCAGGGAAGGGGATAAAAGCCTCGAACCCGGACAGAAGAGCAGTCAGCCCCAGGGTTACGGGTGAGGAGAGACAATGCAGGGACGCCAGAGTAGCAGGCTGGAAGAGCAGGAGAAAGGGAATAAAAGCCTTGAACCCGGACAGAAGAGCAG
>NW_006921615.1:14247789-14280011 GCF_000298275.1 Orycteropus afer afer
AACGAGATGGATTGATACGGTGGCTGCAATGATGAGCTCAAGTATAGCAGGGATTGTGGGGCTGGCGCAGGATAGGGCAGTGTTTCATTCTGCTGTGCATAGGGTCACTATGAGTCAGAAATGACTTGACGGCACTTAACAACAACAACAACATGATGTGTTCGGGACAGGTAGAAAAAGACTAAGCCACAGAAATCCCATGGGTGCAAAATCTACCATTCCAATATAAAGTAGCCACGTGATGAATTTGCTGTTACCATTTTGCTAAATGTGATGATTATGGTTTTAAAAGCTTTAAGAACGTTTAATAGCTTTAAGAGCAATGACTCAAACAGGAATGTCTTAGCATTAACAGATATGTCTAACTTTCAGTATTGATGGTAAAATGTTCTTCGTAAATATTAACTAAATGAAGTTTCATCTGCTTCTAAAGAAATTAGTCAAAGAATCCTAAAATACGTTAAAACCAAACCAAAACCAAACCCACTGCCATCGAGTCAATTCTAACTCATAATGACCTCCTTAGGTTTCCAAGGCTGTAAATCTTTATGGAAGTAGATTGCCTCATGTTCCTGCCATGAAGCAGCTGGTAGTTTTGAACCATCAACCTTCTGGTTAGCAACCAAATGCCTTACCCATCACCGGAGATCCTTAAAATATGTCAAATAGTTCGTAAAATAGAAATCAACACAAACTGAAAATTTTTACATAAAGCACTGTTTTTCCAATAAAACTTTTAGATACTCCTGATTATTTCAAAATGCTTTAGACTCTCACTTCTTATTTTATGGAATGAGAAATTTTTAAATTATTTTAGCAGTTTCTCAAATGGCATATCAGTCTTGGTTTTATATTTCTGGCAATTACAAATAACTTTAAATTAAATTTAAATTTCAAATATAAATTAATAATTTAAATATTATAAAAATTTTATTTTAAAAAATTTAAATTTAAAGACATTCAAAAATGTAATATTAAATTTACCTTACACTTAAATTTTTACAAAATGATTTCTAAAATGTAAAATTTAATACAAAATTTAGTATTCATTAGCATGAAATTTCAATTATGAAATTACATTTAAATTAATAAATTAAATTCAAAAGCATCTAAAATAAATAAAAAATATCTGAAGAAATATCAACAAATAAAATTGTCTTCAACCAAAACAAGTAAATGAGTAGACTTAGTAGCAATTTGTCAAAAAATTAAATGTGAAAAGAAATAAAGATGCCCTTAAGGGATTCTGTAATGGAACAAATGATTAGCAGTATAAATTTAATACATTTCAACAATTAATACTAGATAGTGAAAACAGGAGCAAAATGCAGATTAATTTAAAAATTATTAAATGCTAAAAATATGATGTTATGGATTGAATTATGTTCCCCAAAAGTATGTATGGTAAATCTTAACCACTGCACCTGTGGTTGGAGCCCTGGTGGTGCAATGATTAACCACTTGGATGCTAACCAGTAGACTTGGTGGCACAATGCTTAAAGCACTCAGCTGCTAACCAAAAGTTTTTCCATTTGAACCCACCAGCCACTCTGTGGGAAAGAGATGAGTCAGTCTCCTTCTGTAAAGATTTATGGTCTTGGAAATGTTATGGGGCAGTTCTAGTCTGTCCTGTAGGGTCACTATGAGTCACAATTCACTCTACAGAAGTATAATGGGCTAACCAAAAGGTTGGAGGTTCGAACCCATCAGCCGCTCCATAGGAGAAAGAAGAGATGTTCTGCTTCTGTAAAGATTTACAGGCTTGGAAACCCTAGAGCAGTTCTACTTTGTCCTATAAGGTCATTACGAATTGGAATCACTCTACAGTAATGAGTAGGTAGTTATTACCTGTAGGAATAATCCCATTTCAGAATAATTTATTTTTGTTAGGTTAATGAGGAAGTATTAGTGTAAAGTATATTTTAAATCAATCTCTTTTGAAATATCAAAAACCACATTAAGCAAGCAGCAAGGAAGCAGAGATGAAGAAAGACAGATGCCACACCACATGATGATAACCAAGGAATTGCAAAACAGAAACAAAAAAGAGAAAAGGATCATCCCTCAGACCCCACAGAGAAAGAAAGCCTTCCCTTAGAGCTGCACCCTGCATTCAGACGTCTAGCCTCCTAAACTGTGAAAGAATAAATTTCTGTTTGTTAAAGCCATCCACCTGTGATATTTCTGCTACAGCAGTTCTAGAGAACTAAGACAGACAGGTACTGAAAGTTTGGCAAGTTTTTTCTGTAATGGGGCTCATGCACAGAAGATGTGAGTCTGGTCCAGGGTAAATAGAGGATGTTGAGCAGACATACCTTAGAAGCAAAAGAGATGACTGCTGGTAGATAGGTAGGTAGGCAGGTAGATAGATAGATTGTTGTTGTTGTTATGTGCCATGTAGTCGGACCCAACTCATAGTGACCCCTCCTTGGGTTTCTGAGGCAATATCACTACGGAAGTAGATTGCCCCATCTTCCTTCTGAGGAGTGGCTGGTGGGTTTGAACTACCAGCCTTCTGGTTAGCAGTCAAGTGCCTTAGGTACTATGCTACCAGAGCTCCCAGATAGATAGATAGAGGTAGATAATTGACAGATAGGGAAATATCAGAGATACTGATAAGGAAAGGGAGAGAGAGCACTGTGGAAGAGAATGAAAGGGAAATATCAAATATGACTCCCAAGTTGCAAATTCCTGTTCAAGTTGAGAATGACATTTCCACCTCCGAAAATAAAGAAACCAGAAAAAAAAAAAAAAAAGTCAGTGAAGGTAAACGTGATCGTTTTGGTGCTAAGTTATGTGGAATCTGAAGTGGTGGGAAAACATTCAACTGAAAATACCAGAAGACTATTTGGACAGCCAAATTGGGAAATTAGAAATCAATTGAGAAGAAAAGGCATTTGATATAATCCAACACCCATTCCTGACAAAAACTCTCAACAAAATAGGAACAGAAGGGAAATTCTTCAACATAATAAAGGGCATATACGCAAAAGCAGCAGCCAACATTTTTCTCAGTGGAGAGAAACTGAAAGCATTTCCCTTGCAAACAGGAACCAGACGAAGATGCTCTCTCTCTGTCACCACTTTTATTCAACATGTATTGGAAGTTTTAGCCAGGGCAAAAAAAGGCAAGATAGAGAAATAAAAGCCATCTAAATTAACAAAGAAGTAAAACTATTGCTATTTACAATATTTACAGATGACATGATCCTATACGTAGAAAAACAGACTCAGCAAGAAAACTACTGCAACTAATTGAAAGATTCAACAAAGTGGCAGAATGCAAGATCAGCATACAAAAATAAGTTGAATTCTTCTACATCAGTAAACAGAATTCTGAAAAGGAAATTTAAAAAAGCAATACCATCTACAATACCCACACTGCCTTCGAGTCAGATCTGACTCATTGCGACCCCTCCTTGGGTTTCCAAGGCAGGAACACTACGGAAGTAGATTGTGCAACCTTCCATCTGAGGAGTGGCTGGTGGGTTTGAACCTCCAGCCTTCTGGTTAGCAGTCAAATGCCTAAGGCACTACGCCACCAGAGCTCCTCCATTTACAATAGTAACCAAAAAGATAAAATATTTAGGAACAAATCTTATCAGGGATACAGAAGACCTATGCAAAGAAAGGGAGCTCTGGTAGCGTAATGCCTAAGGCACTTGACTGCTAACCAGAAGGCTGGCGGTTCAAACCCACCAGCCACTCCTGGGAAGGAAGATGGGGCAATCTACTTCCGTAGAAATACTGCCTCAGAAACCCAAGGAGGGGTCGCTATGAGTCGGGTCCGACTCACCGGCACATAACAACAACAACATACAAAGAAAACGAGAGAAACAATAAGCGACCTACACATATGGAAGACCATACCATGCTCATGGATAGTAACACTGACCATTGTGAAAATGTCAACGTAACACAAAGAAATCTATACATTCAATGCAACCTTAATCCAGATTCCATCAACATTCTTTAAGGACATGGAAAAATCAATCACTAATTTTATATGGAGAGGAAAGAGACCTCAGATAAGCAAAGCACAACTGAAGAAGAAAAAGTACAATGTCTCATGCTCTGCAATCTCAAAACCTACTATCCAGCCACAATCTTGGTACAACCTACAACCACAGACTGATATTGGTGCAACAATAGACACATAGATCTGTGGAACAGAATTGAGACTCCAGAAATAGATCCACTCACCTACAGACAACTGATCTTTGACAAAGGGCTGAAATCTGTTAAATAGGGAAGTTATAGCCCCTTCAAAAGGTGCTAGCAAAACTGGATATCCATTTGCATGGACATGAAACAAGATCCATACCTCAACACCATACACAAAAACTAAAGGAAGACGGATCAAAGATCTAAATGTAAAACCTAAAACAAGAAAGTTCATCAAAGGTAAAATAGGTACAAACTTAATGGCCCTAATTTATGGCATAAATAGACTATCAAAAATAATAAAAAATGAACAAACAGTCAAAGATAAAGATGACTAGGAACTTCTAAAAATTAAATTCTTATGTACATCAAAGGACTTCTCCAAAAGAGTAAAAAGAGAACCTAAGATTGGGAAAAAATATTTGGCAATGACATATCCAACAAGGGATTTATCTCTAAAATTTACAGAAAATTTCAACACCTCAACATCAAAAAGACAACTCAATTTAAAAATATGCAAAGGACATGAACAGACACATCATCAAAGAAGATATTCAGGCAGCTAACAAACACATAAAGAAATGCTTGCGACCGTTAGTTATTGATGTTGGTTGTTAGGGGCCATCAAATTGATTCCAACTCACAGCATCCCTGTGTACAACAGAATGAAACACTGCCTGGTCCTTCACCATCTTCACAAATCTTTGCTATGCTTGAGCCCATCATTGCAGCCACTGTGTCAATCCTTCTCCTTGAGGGTCTTCCCCTAGAGACTGGTCCCTCCTGATAACATGACCAAAGTATATGAGATAAAGTCTAGTCATTCTCACTTTTAAGGAAGGCTTTGCCTGTACTTTTTCTAAGACAAATTTATTCATTCTCTGGCAGTCCATGGTATTTTCAGTGTTCCTCACCAACACCATAACTCAAATGCATCAATTCTCCTAGGTCTTCCTTATTCATTGTCCAGCTCTCACTGGATATGAGGCTATTGAAAATACTATGGCAAAAAAATAATGAGATATTATCTCACCCCAGCAATAATAGCAAAACTCAACAAGAGAAAAAACAATAAATGTTAGTAAGGGTGTGCAGAGATTGGAAATCTCCTATACTGTTGGTGAGACTGTAAAATGGCACAACCACTGTGGAAAACAGTATGGCGCATCCCTAAAAATTTACAAATACAAATACTGTTTGATCCAGCAATCCCACTACTAGGAATGTATCTGAAAGAGATAAGATCTGGGACATAAATAGATATATGCACACCTATATTCATTGTAGCTCTATTCACAGTAGCAAAGAGATAGAAACAGCCTAACTGCCCATCAATGGATGAGTGAATAAGCAAACCATGGTACGCACACACAGAATGCTATACAACATTAAAAAAAAATAATGAAGAATCCACAAGTCAACTAATAAAATGGATGAACTTGAAGGACAGTATGCTGAGTGAAATAAGTAAATCACAGAAGCACAAATATGAGTCCATTATTATAAAAACTCAAGAAAAGGTTTACACAGGGAAGAAATTTTCTTTGTTGATTACCAGGTTGGGAGGGAAAGGAAAGAAAAAAATGGCTGATCAGTAAGAGACTTGTATTGATTTGGGTAAAGGGAAAGACAATGTAACGCAATGGCATTGAGCAAGAGGAAGACTTAGAGAGGTACATGGGAGGTACAGACAGCAAAGATTAACCCTTTTGCATGTATACCACTGCATTGTCAGTGATGGCAAGCAATGATCTATGGGTGGAGAGATGGGTGGACAGGCTGAGTATGTCTAGGCATGGGGGAGTATGCCCATGACCATGTATAGGGTTGGTGGATGATGTTTTTACAGATGTATTTGTATGTTCTCTAAGAATGTCCGGGTATATAGTAGAACTGACAAGGGACAAGGTTGTGGTGACTTCTTGGCCACAGCTAGCTACCCCAAGGGAGTGAGTAGTTGAACCTGTGGGCTCAGGACTATGATTGCAGGGCACATCAAGCTCAGTTGGCATAATATATATACTACACAAAAACACTGTTCTACATCCTACTTTGGTGAATAGCAACTGGGGTCTTAAAAGCTTGCAAGCAGCCTTCAAGATGCAATAATGGGTATCTCCTCATCCAGAGCAAAGAAGAATGAGAAAAAACAAAGACACATGGAAACAATGAGTTCAAGGGATTGGTAGACCATGTGATCCTCAAGGGACTGATAGACCATTGTCTATATGACCATGAAACCAGAAGAACTAGATGGTACCCAGCCACCACTGCTTGCCTTTTGGAGGAGGATCAGTGCAGGAGATCCCGGATAAAGTGGGAGAACAATGTGGAACAAAACACAAAATTATAAAAGAAGACCAGGTTTGCTGGTCTGATAGCAAAATTGTGTCATCTGCATATTGCAGGTTGTTAAAGAGTCTTCCTCCAATCCTGATGCTGTTTTTCCAGCTTCCCAGATTGTTCACTGAATCAAATCTATTCTTCTGATGATCTCTAAATTTGGGTGGGATATAATCAAGGTCATATTTTCACTCTTGTTAACTTGTTTTAATTTTATTCAGCTTCAACTTGAACTTCCATATGAGCCATTGATGGTCTGTTTCACAGTCAGCTCCTGGCCTAACAATGACTGATGATATTAAGCTTTTTCCATTCCCTCTTTACACAGATGTAGTTGATCTAATTTCTATGTATTCCATCTGGCAAGGTCCACGTGTATAGTCACTGTTTATGTTGTTGAGAAATGGTATTTGCAATGAATAATACATTGGTCTTGCAAAATTCTATCATGTGATCTCTGGTGTCATTTCTTTCATCATGCCATATTTTCCAACTATCTATGATTCTTCTTTGTTTCCAACTTTTGCATTCCAAGCACCAGTAATTATCAATACATCTTGCTTGAATGTTTTGTCAATTTCAGACTGCAGAAGTTGGTAAAAAATCTTCAATTTCTTCATCTTTGGTTTTAGTAGTTGGTACATAAATCTGAATAATTGTAGTATTTGGTCTTCCTGTAGGCATGTGGATAATATCCTATCACTGAGAGCATTGTACTTCAGGAAAGATCTTGAAATGTTCTTTTTGACCATCAATGCAATGCCATTCCTCTTCAATTTGTCATTCCTGGTATAGTAGACCATATGATTGCCTCATTCAGAATGGCTAATACCAGTCCATTTCAGTTCACTAATGCCTAGTATATTGATCTTTGTGTTCCCTTTCACTTTTGACAACTTACAACTTTCCTAGATTCATTCTATGTACATTCTAGATTCCAATTATTAATGAATGTTTGAAACTGCTTTTTCTTGCTTTGAGTCATGCCCCACCAGCAAATGAAGGTTTCAAAAGCTTCATTCCATCCACTTCATTATGGTCAACTCTACTTTGAGGAGGCAGCACTTCACCAGTTGTATTTTGAGTGCCTTTCAACCTGTGGGGCTTATCTTCTGGCACTATGTCAGACACTATTCCATTGCTACTCATAAAGTTTTCCAGTAATATATAAATATTTCACTACTCTTTTTAAAGTTTCCAGTGGCCAATTTTTTTCAGAAGTAGATGGCCCCATCAATTTTTCCGGTCCGTCTTAGTCTGGAACTCCCACCGAATCCTGTCCATCATGAGTGACCCTACTGGTATTTGAAAAGAGTCTTCCTCTAATCCCGATGCCATTTTCCAGCTTCCCAGATTGTTTGCTCAGCACACAGATTGAGTAAGTATGGTGAAGGGATACAAACCTGACATACATCTTTCCTGATTTTAAGCCATTCAATATCCTCAGCATCATCACCACAGTATGACAAACTGATAGATGAATGGTCGAATTCAGTAGGAACAGTATAAAGAGGAAAGATTGAATTTGGGAGCAATCCCATAAACTGAGGTGATGGCAAGGAGAGTGGAGGGAAAGGACCAAAACTTAAAAAAAAAAAAAAAAAACTTAATGGCTCACACTGTGACTTGGATTCTGAAGAAGAAGAAAAAGAAAGAGAAGAGGAAGAAGAAGGAGAAGCAGCAGCAGCAGCATAAAGAGGAAAAGAAGAAAAGAAAAGAAAGAGATTAACAGAAATGATTCAGAGCAAGAATTCTCAGGTGAAACTGAATCAATAGTAAATGACACAGAGAAACCATGATAGGACCTTGGCAAGCAGCAAATTGAAGAAAACATACCCTAGAGAACAGAAGTGTTGAGTGGGACTGACTCAACAATATCATGTAAGAAATTCAATGAAACTGATGAGAAAAATAAAGATTATAGCTACTTAAGACCCTATAGTCTTTCTAGTCTATTTCTAGTTCATGTTTCTTAGCAATGTGCACAGTCGAGACAAAGATACACAGACTCACAAAATTTGAATGAATCTCTATTCTCAGGAAACAAAGAATTAACACTGCCTTTGAAAATAAATTATGCAGAAAGTGAGAAGGTATGAAGCTAGGTTGTAAGGAGTTCAAGAGTGAATAGGATTATGAATTTATAGTCAATCTGTGTGTTCTTCATTATGCTTTCAGTATGTTACGATTTTGATAATACATAAATATATTGTAATTTTTAAAGTAATAAATTTACTTCCAAAAAAAGAAGTGAAGAAAAATAGAAATGAATTGCATAACTTAGAAGTCTAACCATACATGTAAGGAGAAGGATAGAGAGGAAATGTGAGGAAATGGTAGACTCAAAGGAACCTTTCTTTATGATAGAAAGATCTAGAAACGTCTAAGTGAGAAGAGGAGGAGCTAAAAGATAACAAAGTAAAGGAGAAAGGGATCATTTCAAGGGTCTAGCATTGAAAGGATGTAGCAGGGGTCAAAAGTAAGGCACATTGTAGAGACTGATTTAGGAAAAAAAAAAAAAGAAAATTCCTTGACAAAACATGGGAAAGGTAAGAGGATGGATATAAAGGAAAAAGAATCTGAGGATGAGGCAAAGACATATCTGACCTTATTGAGTGGGTTTAATATTCCCTGTGAATGATAAAGTAAGACAGTAGGTGAGTCATGATGTATGAATACACACATATGGAAAATGGAGAAGTTTTAACAGAGAGTGTTAGGGAATAAGCAACAGATGAACATGAAGTGACTCTTAGAGCCCAGTTAAAGTTGAATCTGTACAGGATTAATTCTGTACATTTCTTCAGCTTGACCTCCAAACGAGAAACCAAACCAGTTGCCATAGAGTTGATCCGACCTCACGGAGACCCCACGTGTGCAGAGTAGAACTGCGCCCTATAAGGTTTTCAAGACTGTGACCTTCAGAAGCAGATTGCCAGGCATCTCTTGTGAGATACATCTGTGGGGGTATGAATGGCCAACTTTCCAGTAATTAGTTGAATGCTTAACTGTTTATCCCACCCAGGGATTCCTGGCTTTATTTTAGGGCTATAATAATTTTAGGAGCCTGTGAAAATGTTTTAATTTCTTTTAAAATCAGAGAGGAAAAATGAAATTTTAGGGTTGAAAAGTATAGCCATCTTCATACCAATGCAGTCATAAAATAAAATTTTCATATTTTCTTTCTTTTTTTTTTTAAATGAAGGAAGGGACCCACAAAGGAAAAGTACCCATGAAAGGGTAGTTAGAAAGAAAAAGGAACTGTGAGGTGTAGAAGTAATAATGATTCCAGAGGGATCTAAAATGTTTTTGGCACCAAATCAGTTGTTTCCCAATGAGGCCTCTTCCACAGATACTGCAAAATTAAGTTCTTGTATTATAACAGGGGAGTTTCTGGGTGGTGCAAAGAGTTAACAAACTCAGTTGTTAACTGAAAGGCTGAAAGTCTGAGTCCAACAGAGGTGACTCAAAAGAAAGCCCTGTCAATCTACTTCCAAAAGATCTGTCATTGAAAATCCTATGGGGCACAGTTCTACTCTGACACATAAGGGGTCACCATGAGTCAGAATCAATTTGATTGCAACAGGCAGTTTAAACAGGAAGGGTACTAAACTAGCAGATATATGACTTGACTGCAGGTTCCTTTTATCACTAACCAGGCATAAATTTAATGGATAACCTAAACTCTTTGACAGGTGACAATCTAAAAGTAGCTCTGGTAGCATAGTCCTTAAGGCACTTGACTGCTAACCAGAGGGCTGACAGTTCAAACCCACCAGTCACTCCTTGGAAGGAAGGTTGAACAATCTACTTCTGTAGTGCTGCCGCCTCGGAAACCCAAAGAGGGGTCACTATCAGTTGGGTCTGACTTAACGGCACATAACAACAACATCAATACCATGTTTGCTTGATGTACCTTCAACCTCCTACTTCTGTCACTCCATAGTTCTACACTGGGTACAATATTTATTGCATAGGATATAGTTGGAATATAGTTATATCGGATAATACTGAAAAAAAAGCTCATTGCTGTTCAGTTGTTTCTGACTCATAGTGACCCCTCCTTGGGTTTCTGAGACAGTATCTTCACAGAAGTAGATTGCCTAGTCTTCTTTCTGAGGAGTGGCTGGTGGGTTTGAACCACCAGCCTTCTGGTTAGCCACTACACCACCAGAATAATATAGTATAATAGTTACAACTATGAGTACAAAGGGTTAGGGGTAGGCAAAACCTATAAATGGATATAAACACACAGGTACAAGAGTGTTCTGGGTACCTAGTGCCACTCTGACAAGAATATACTACAAATGGGATGGCTTGAACAAACAGGACTTCATTCGTTTACAGTTTGGGAGGCTAGAAGTCTGAGTTCAAAGTGCCAGGCTCTAGGGGCTGGGTGAAAGCCCCCTGACCTTGAGCTTCAGCTCTGCCTCTTTCTCTCAGCCCACTGAAGCTAGAGGCATCTCTTCACTCAGGCATCTATTGGCTGCTGAGGCTAACAAGCCCAACGTCGACAAATAAAATGGCACCATCCCGATGTTACCAAACAACACAGCAGACCATTCATTCAAGTCCATTGAAAGTCCCAAGATCCACAGAGCATGACAGGCTGCTAAACCATGACTCAGCTACATGCAGGGTTCAAGCATTCCATAAGCTGGAGACCATTCCCAAAGCTGTTTCTAATATATAGGAAGCAGACCACATACCCAAAGCAGCTACTCAGCTGCTCCAATAGATTCCACCATGGAGGTAATCACTAATCTCACCATGGGGAATAAATGCATTCAGCTGCCCAGCCGCTCAACCAGACCTAGCCAAGTTGACACACAAAATTAACCCCACAAAGAAGAATAGATGTTCCTTCTTTTGTTCAAAAAGAGAAACCTTTTTGTTATCATTACATCACTTCTCCCTTTTCAGTAATAAGGCATGAAAGAATATGCCTCCACTTTTCCATTTCTTGCCTTTTGAAGTTAATTTCCAATCCTAACTGTAAATCAGAAATGGTGCAATCTTTTGATATGTTACAGTGCAATGAAAATTTAATTTATATATCTTCCCTTTTTTAAGTGCCTTGTTCAATTGAAGCAGAAGCAGCTGTGAATGATGGCTAAGTTAAGAATAAAAAGTAACATCAAAGTAATGTCTGTCATTATGATTTCAAACAGCATGTGCCACTTGGAAAGTTTTGGGTAAAATATGAAAAAGGATGTGGGAGACTAACTGAAATAAAATATAGTCATATAAAAATGAGGTATTCTATAAATTTCTGAATTACTCTGCCCATATGAAATCTAAAGGATAATTTTTCAAATGAGTAAGACCACTGGATATAAAACTTTTTCATGAGTGTATGTACCAGCCATTCCTCAGAAGGAAGATGGGGCAATCTACTTCCGTAGTGATACTGCCTTGGAAACCCAAGGATGGGTTGCTATGAGTCAGGTCTGACTTGACGGCACATAACAACAACAACAACATGTATATGTGTTAAAATTGAGGATATCACTGTCCAATTACACAAGGGTCTCAGCTAGAGAAATAAGTGCTTTTTCATTCCTAGAATCATTGAGCACATGGAAGATTCTTGCCTTCTTAACTTCCAAAGTACTACAAATAGTATTGAGGTGGTAATTGGGGTGGGTTGTAGAGAAAGAAAAGGAAACCAAAGGAGTAGCTACCCATTGTCGTCCAATCAACTCCATCCAACTCATGGTAATCCCATGTGTTTCAGATAAAACTACCCCATAAGATTTCTTGGCTGAAATCTTTACAGAAGCAGATCACCAAGCCAATCTTGGTTTTCGACCAAGCCTATCTTGGTTCGTCCACCAATCTTTAAGTTAGTTGTTGTTGAAGGGAACTCTGGTAGCATAGTGCCTAAGGCACTTGACTGCTAACCAGAAGGCTGGCAGTTCAAACCAGCCAGCCACTCCTTGTAAGGAAGATGGGGCAATCTACTTTCGTAGTGATACTGCCTCGGAAACCCAAGGACGGGTCACTATGAGATAGATAGAGAAGGACATATCACCCCTCAGAGGTCACGTCTTCAAACTCTGCAAACCATATTGAACCAATATTAATCCACTGACAGTTGCTCTATAAGTTACTAAACTTGATGTAAATTTGGAGAACAATGCAATTCACTTGATGCATAAGATTTCTATGGGAATATTCAGTGGGCTTTTATTGAAAGTGAAATTGGGCTCTTTGGACAACAGCCCTAAATACCAATAAACTCTAAATGTGCACACTAATAGACTTCTGAGGAAAAGAAGAGTATAGTTTGCTGCCAGCAGAGTAATTTGTTTAATGTCAAAGGCGTTCTAGAGCACATACAATAAAATTCCTAACGACACTGGCTTAAGTGATGAACTGAGCCCAGGTTTGCTTTGTTTCAGTGAATCCTCAAAGCCTCCAAGGAAGCCAAGCTAGCTACTCTCACCCTAACAGCAATGAAAGAAGTCAGATAGAAAATGTGGGGTCCAGAGAAATACCCATTGGCAAACACAGCTAGTGTTTGTGACACCCAAAAACCCTTTGTCAAATTAAACAGCACATTTCGAGGGCTACATTTTCTGGGGCACTGGCCCCAGCTCCTGGGTGCTCTGTGACATTGCCACTCTGATAAGATGCTATCAGCAGGCCCCTCTAAGTTCTGGAGAGTCACTTTAAGCAGATCCCTGGGGCAATTACCATAAAACTGAAAGATATGGGCCTTTATTAATGGGAAATTATTACTGACCACAAAAACCAAGATCATTGATTTTTCTACGTTTTTTTTTTTTTTTTCCTGATCATAAACTTGTTTTGCAACCACCTGGGGTTGGCTGGTTTGTTTGTTTGTGATTATATTGGAGGGTCAGTGAGAATATATATGTTGTTGTTGTTATATGCCTTCGAGTGAGACCTGGCTAATAGTGACCCCTCCTTGGGTTTCTGAGGCAGTATCACAATGGAAGTAGATTGCCCAACCTTCCTTCTGAGGAGTGGCTGGTGGGTTTGAACAACTAGCCTTCTGGTTAGCAGTCAAGTGCCTTAGGCACCACACTACCAGAGCTCTGGTGGCATAGTGCACTTAGTTAGCATTTGACTGCTAACCAGAAGGCTGGCAATTCAAACCCACCAGCCGCTCCTCAGAAGGAACTACTTTCATAGTGATAGTGCCTTGGAAACCCAAGGAGGGGTTGCTATGAGTCGGATCCAACTTGATGGCAGTGAGTTATGTGTGTTTGTTTTTCTCATTGAAGTATGCAGAAAATAGTATGTGGGTATAAGTAGTTAAAGCCAATGATTCTTATATTCTATATAATAACTCCACATAAGTGCCTACTGTGTTCCAGACACTATACTATCAAGTTTATTTTTGATTTATGGTGACCCCATATGACAGACCAAAACTGCCCTACAGGGTTGTCAAGGCTGTAATTTTTACTAAAGCAGATTGCCTCATCTTTCTCCCATGAAGTAAACTGAACATGATAAGCCTCATTCACACGTGGAACTGAGATGTTAAGATTGTAGATTCAAGCCTGTTGCTATAATGAGATCTTAGTTATCTAGTACTGCTATAACAGAAGTATCACAGGTAGTTGGCTTTAGTAGACAAAAAATTTTTCTCTCACAGTTGTTGTTGTTAGGTGCCATCAAGTCAGCTCCAACTCACAGCGACCCTATGTACAACAGAAGGAAACACTACATGGTCCTGCGCCAGCCTCAAAATCCTTGCTGTACCTGAGCCCATCGTTGTAGCCACTGTGTCAATCCATCTTCTTGAGGCCCTTCCCTTTTTGCACTGACCCCCCCTTTACCAAGCATGATATCCTTCTCCAGGAAATGGTTCTTTCTGACAACATGACCAAAGTAGGTGAGACAAAGTCTTGCCATTCTCACTTCCAAGGGGCGTTCCGGCTGCACTTCTTCCAGGACAGATCTGTTAGTTCTTCTAGGAGTCCATGGTACTTTCAGTATTCTTTACCAAAACCACAACTGAAAAGCATCAACACTTCTTTGGTTTTCATTATTTATTGTCCTGCTTTCACACGCACATAAGGTGACTGAAAACACCATAGCTTGGGTTAGGCATACCTTAGTCTTCAAAGAGACATCTTTGCTCTTCAACATTTTAAAGGAATCTTTTGCAGTAGATTTGCCCAGGACAATATGTCCTCTGATTTCTTGAACGCTGCTTCTACTGGTATTGATTGTGAAACCAAGTAATATGGACTCTTTGATAATGTCAATCTCGTCTCCATTTATGGAAATGCTGCTTATTGGTTCAGTTGTGAGGATATTTGCTTTCTTTATGTTGAAGTGCAATCCATACTAAAAACTGTAGTCTTTGTCTTCATTAGTAAGTGCTTCAAGTCATCTTCACTTTCAGCAAGCAAGGTTGTGTCATCTGCATATCGCAGGTTGTTAATGACACTTTCTCCAATCCTGATGCCTCATTCTTCTTCATATAGTCCAACTTCTGGGATTGCGTGCTCAGTTTGAGTGCACAGATTGAGTAAGTATGGTGAAAAGATACAACGCTGACACATTCCCTTCCTGATTTGAAACCATGTGATATCCCCTTGTTCTGTTCAAAAGACAGTCTCCTGCTCTATGTATAGGTTCCTGATGAGCACAATTAAGTGTTCTGGAATTCCCATGTTCCAATTATTAATGGATGTTTGCAGCTGTTTCTTCCCATTTTGAGTCATACCACACCAGTAAATGCAAGTCCCAGAAGCTTTACTCCATCCACGTCACTAAGGTTGACTCTACTCTGAGAAGGCAGCTCTTCCTCAGTCATATTTTGAGTGCCTTCCTCCCTGAGGGGCTCATCTTCTGGCACTATATCAGACAAAGTTTTGGGGCTATTCACAAAGTTTCCCATTACTATATCAGACTGTGTTTCATTGCTATTCATAAGGTTTTTACTGGCCAGCTTTTTGAGAAGTGGATGGCCCCTTCCGTCTTCCCAGTCTGTCTTAGTCTGGAAGCTCTGCTGAAAGCTGTCTACCATGGATAACACTGCTGGATCCGATTCATAGCGACCTCTCCTTGGGTTTCTGAGGGAAGTAGATTGCCTAGTCTTCCTTCTGAGGAGTACCTGATGGGTTTGACCGCCAGCCTTCTGGTTAACAGTCAAATGCCTTAGGCACTATGCCACCAGAGCTCCTGATGGTATTGGGGAAGGTAGAAGTCCAAATTCAGGGCACCAGCTCTAGGGGAAGGCTTTATATCGGCTCTAAGGGAGGGCCCTTGTCTCCTTTCAATATCTATGGACCCAGTGTTCCTTGGAGATCTTCATGTGTCTTGGCATTAATCTTCCCCTTGGTCTAGGAGTGTCTCATCATAGGGATCCTGGGTCCAAAGGACATGTTCCACTCCCAGCTCCTCTTTCTTGGTGCTACTGAGATGCCTCCTTCTCTACTTGATTCTCTCTCTTTTCATCTCTTGTAAGATGAAAGGTAATACAGGCTGAAGCCCAGGAAAATTCCCCCTTCCATCAGATCAGGGCTATGACCTTAATAAACACCTACCCGAGTAGGGTGTTCCATCCCACCCTAATCCTACCTCATTAATATAGCAAATAACCCCTTTAGCATAACATAATCCTACCTCATTATCCACAGGCAGATATTATGATTTATAACACATAGGACAATTAGATCACAAAATGGAGGACAACCACACAATACTGGGAATCATGACCTAGCCAAGTTGTCACATATTTTGAGGGCACACAATTCAGTCCATGACGAATGGGATGAGACTTTTGGGAGGTCTTAGAATGAAACTAGTGTATATTGTATGAGGAAGGATTGTAAATAATGTGTAATTAGATGACAAATTATGGCCATTTTAAAGCTTGGCCTCAAGATCCTTGATACTTCTTCCATCAGGAGATAGAGTCTCTATTCACTCTCCTTGAATCTGATGAATTTGTGACTGCATTCAGCAGTAGAGGGGCAGAAATGAGGCTAGTTCATAAAATGACATGCTTCTCACAATACATTCACTCTCTGGGTGCTCCATCAGCTACTTAGAAAGGCCACATGTTCTGAGGCCACACATGAACTAAAAAAAAAAAAAAAACTCATTGTCATCGAGTGGATTCCAACTCATAGCAATGGCCATTGGGTTTCTAAGGCTATAAATCTTTACAGAAGTGGATGCCCCAACTTCCTTCTACAGAGCAGCTTGTGGGTTTGAACCACTAACCTTCTGGTTAACAGCCAAATGCCTTATCCACTATACTACCAGAGCTCCTTGGGCCACACAAAGGTGCACTTTTAATTTATCCCAGGTAGTGGAAATATGAGTGAAGAAGGCTCCAGGTGATTCTAATCCTAGCCATTTAAGTTACTGGTGGTCATTTGAGCCTTCCCAGCTGAGGTCCCAAACAAGCCATCCCCCATATACCTTGTTCTAATTTCTAACCAGAGTCCATGAGAATACTAAAATGGTGGTTTTTTTAATACAACCAAGTTTGGGATGGTTTGTTATGAAGCAAAAAATACACAGAATACGCCCAAATGAGATTTTCAGAAAAGATACTCCATGGGTAGAAAAGGAGGAACAGCATCCTGAGTGAGAAAGAAAAAATAAGTTATTTGAGAAGCAGAATAAGAAGACATATTCTTTAAAGGAAATGTATGTTCATTAGAATATATAATAAATATATTATATAACATTAGAATATATAACTTCTTTCATGCAGTATAATTATATTTGGTTTAGCCATGTTGTTTTGTATATTCATTATATGAATGTACCACAAATTTGTTAGTCATTCACCCTTTAAAGGATATTTGGATTGTGTCCAAATTTTGGTGATGATGAATAAAACTGTTATAAACATTCATGTAGAGGGCTTTGTGTGAACTTAAGTTTTTGTTTCTCTAAGATAAACTACTAGAAGTAAGATTGCGTAATCATATAGAAAGTTCATGTTTACCTTTGTTAAGTAAATAAATAAAACTACAAAATCGTTCCAGAGCAGCTATACCATTCACATTCCTACCACCAATTTAAGTGTTCCAGTTGTTCCATCATTGTCATCACTTACTATGGTCAGTATTTTTTATTTTAACCATTCAAGGAGATGTGTAATGGTATCTTATTCTGATTTAATTTTGTGTGTCCCTAATTTGCCATACTTTCACATGAGTTGGAATACTCAACAAGTGTTTGTTTGTTTGTTTGTTTTAATCTTCTTAGTGCAGTCTACACACATCTTTAGCCCATGCTTTAATTGGGTTATTTATTTTACTCCTTTTGAATTTTGAGAGTTATTTATTCTGGCTTTATGTCCCAGAAAAAATTTACAAATCTTTCCCCTCAACCTGTTTCGTTTTATTCTCTGAACTATGTTCTTCATATATGTGTGTGTGTGCGTGTGTGTGTGTGTGTGTGTGTGTGTATATATATATATATATATATACATAAATTTTTATGAAGTCTAATTTATCAGTTTTTTTCTTTTATGGATAGTATTTTAGTATTTTTGGGGGTCATACTTAGTACTCTTTGCCAAACCTAACTCACTGCTGTCAAGTTGGATCCGACTCATAGCGACCTCTCCTTGGCTTTCTGAGGCCAATACCACTACGGAAGTAGATTGCCCAATATTGCTTCCAAGGAGCGGCTGGTGGGTTTGAACCACCAGCCTTCTGGTTAGTAGTCAGATACCTTAGGCACTATGTCACTGTTGTTGTTATGTGCCATCAAGTCGGCCCTGTGTCATAGCGACCCCTCCTTGGGTTGCCAAGGCAGTATCACTATGGAAGTAGGATTGCCCAATCTTTGGTGAGTTTGAACCACCAGGCTTCTGGTTAGCAGTCAAGTGCATTAGGCACTACACTACCAGAGCTCCCCAGAATAGATACAATGGCCCCAAATAATTTCCTCATGCAGTCTTTTTGTAAATAGACCCCACTAGTGGTATATTAGTGGTATACTAGTGGGGTTTATTTACAAAAAGACTGCATGAGGAAATTATTTGGGACCATTGTATCTATTCTGTATCCTGTTTGGGGTGATGGATACAAGAACCTATTCACAGGTAAAACTCATAGAAATATACTCACTGCCATCCAGTTGATTCTGACTCATAGGAATCCCCACTGGGTTTCTGAGGTGGTAAATCTTTACAAAAGTAGATTGCCCTATCTTCCTTCAGTGGAGTAGCTGGTGGGTTTGAACCTTCTGGTTAGCAGTCAAATGCCTTAGGCACTGCGCCACCTACGTATGAATTCCTTCATACAACTATACATACCCCCCAAAAATGTGAATGCTACCATATGTATGTTTTTTCAAAAAATCTCTTTCAGATCTAATATATATGAGGGAAAAAATGACTGTAAATGACATGAATCAGAGCTTTCTGATGCATAAAATCTTATTTTTATTAGAGAAAGATAAAAGCTTAATAAAAGCTCATCCTTTAACTCTGACACATATCTATAAGCATGAAAGTGACATAAGTTTATATTGATACTCCTTCCCATTGTTTAATATAATTCATATGTTAATTATTTACTAAGTTCAACAGTTGACCAATGCCCAGAGAAATTGTTCTTTCAAGAATCCTGCCGCATAGAAGAGATGCTTAAATGTTATGGGTGCCAATGCTTCATATGTATCCAAGCATGATGGTACACTGTGAAAATGACTTGTTTAGTCTGGTCCAATTGCAAATTGCCTAAAAACAAATGAGTCCATGGCTCAGGTCTAAATGCCCCAAAATATTTAGGACCATTGAAACCTATTCAGATTATTGACTCCACCTACAGATAAACAAGGCCAAACAATCTGGCCTTTTTCTCTGCCAATATAACTAATCAAAGCCTGAAGGTCTCACGAGTACCTTCTAATTGGCTTCATTGTTTCGTTTATTGTGCTTATCACAGTGCTGTTAACATTTGCATTTCTAATGGTCCACCCTGACATTTCAGTTGGTTATAAATGACCCTTAATGTTTTTTCCACCTTTCAGTATAACCTCTACTTAGAAGCTCTGGTGGCACAGAGGTTAAGTGATCAGCTGCTAACCAGAAGGTTAGAATCCATCAGCTGGCTAGGCAGGAGAAAGATGTGGCAGTCTACTGCAAAGACTCACAGACTTGGAAACCCTATGGGGTTTCTGTAGGATTGCTTTGAGTCAGAATCCACTGATTGCAATGGTCTTGGCTTTTGGTTTAATCTCTACTTACAAATGGATTCTTTTTTTCTTTTTTCTTTTTTTTTCCTGACAGACCTTATTACAAATATTGAAGTGTGGATTTGACCACGTATCAGAAGGTGTATATTTATTCTCAGCTTGCCATCAGTGATGCATAAGTGAAACTGGGAGGTAACTGGAATAGATTACTTCCATCTTCCTGTTATTTTGTGGGCTTTAAAAAATACACATATATACTCTGTGGGCTTTAAAAAAAAAAAAAAAATGTGTTTTCCTCTTCTAGGGCACCCTTTCCCACCTATTGTCATGTCTAAGGAAGCTATCCTTGATTCTACAAGCTAGAACAGAGTGCTATCACTCCCCACCCATGCTGTTCCAATTGCTGTGTACTACCATTCCTTTGGGAGCTCTGGTAGCATGGTGGCTAAGACACTTGCCTGCTAACCAGACGGCTGGTGGTTCAAACCCACCAGCCACTCCTCGGAAGGAAGGTTGGGCAATCCTACTTCCGTAGTGATACTGCCTCGGAAACGCAAGGTGGGGTGGCTATGAGTCAGGGCCGACTCCACGGCACATAACAACAACAACAACAACCATTCCTTTAGCATTTATAATTCTCCTTCACATATCGTTTATTGCATATTGATTTCTATCATTATATGACTAATTATTTCTTGTAGAAAAAGATCACACTTTATTCAACTTTCTCTCTCTCATTGTCCCTTGACTTTGGAGTTTTTTTGTTGCATAAGTTATTTGCAAATGTTTTCTCCCATTCTGTGACTTATCTTTTCATTCTTTAATTGTGTTTTTCAAAAAGTGAAATTTTTAACATTGATTTGTCCAATTTAGCAATTTTTCTTTTCTTATATGAATAGCAGTGTCTTTGGTTTCATATCTAAGAACTCTTCACCAAATTCAGAGGTTAAATATGGCTGGAGGCTTTGTCCATGAAAAGTCAGCATGACTTCTATGGGGTTGTTGGAACTGTTAAGGATCCTTTTTGTAGTAGTGGTTGCAAGCATCTATGTATGTAGTAAAACTCATGGAACTATACACAAAAATATTTATTTAATATTTTCTATGTCCCTCAAAAAGGTATATTCAAGTTCTACCCTTTAGTATCTGTGAATGTAACCAACCATATGTGGAAATAGTGTCTTTGCATATGAAATTAGTTAACACAAGGTGATACTGGAATAGGGTGTGTCATGATACAAGACTGGTATCTTTATAAGACAGAGACAGATAGACACACAGGGAAAAATGTTGTGTGACACAAGAGACAGATATTGGAGTTATGTGGCCAAAGCTAAGGAACACCTGGGACCACCAGAAACCAGAACAGGCAAGGAAGCATTCCTCCCCTAGAGCCTTCAGATATAGCATGGACTTCTACATTATTAGGCTCTTCTTGGGAAATAAAATAGAGATTTGGGCAGAGGAAGAAGACTGAGAAAGAAGGGAACTCACTGCTCAATGCTTTCTACACCCCTTTTCTAAGCCTTCCTCTTAACTTTGGATAGCTCTTTTTATAAGGTGGAGAGGGTACAGCAGTATACTGAGTTCTGGACAATATGCCATGGGCCCTGCCATATTGAGAACTGGTCTGATTTTAAGAGGTACAGACCACTGTAGAAGGAATAGCAATTGTACAGGCCTTTTCACCCCAATTATCTTGTGGCTTCTTGCACAGTTTCTTAGGATTATATCTGAAATTCCCTGCTGCAGAAGAGTGTTGGCATTCACAAAGCAGGAAATGCTGAAGGGATCCCATACTTTGCACATGAAAAGGAATTTTACTGCTCCTGAACTCAAAATGTGATGGTTCTCCACAATAAAGCCTTGTATCCATTTCCCTGGCTATGTGCCAATGAGGAAATGGGACAAGATTTATGATTGTTGCCTAAAACTTGCCACAGCAAGGTTAAAACAATTTTTAAAGCAAATGAAAAGCAGAAGAAATTGTCTTGCGTATGCATAGATTTGCTCTATGATTCAATAACCTTTTCTTTTAAGTCAAAGGATTTTTCTTGGAAGAAAATAAATGAACCACTCCTTTGATGATCACTATCATTTTATTTTGAGGAGACGATGGTCAAGGTGGAGTTCCATCATGGAAAAGATGACTGCTTAAAAACATCACACTGACTTATATGTATAATTTAGAACACTGCCTTTAGGTCTCTGGGCTCCTGCACAAAATCTAAACTTATAACAGTGAAAATCCATTAATTAGTGAAATGAATTAAAGATACAATCCTCAACTAATCTAGAAGAAAATTGAAAGAGGTCTATGTACTTAACACTGGGACTTTATCCAAATAAATTATATTATTTTTTTTTTGCAGCATCTCTCCTTCCAAGAAAGCACTGTCTTATAAAGATACCAGTCTTGTTGGATTATGACACACCCTATTCCAGTATAATCTTGTGTTAACTAATTTCATTGCAGCGTTGTACTATATTTTACTGACTCCTAAATAGCTTTGTTGTTGTTGTTATGTGCCATCGGGTCGGATCCAACTCATAGCGACTGCTCCTTGGGCTTCCAGGGCAATATGGAAGTAGATTGCCCCATCTTCCTTCCAAGGAGTGGCTGGTGGATTTTAACCACCAGCCTCCTGGTTAGCAGTCAAGTGCCTTAGGCACTAAGCTACCAGAGCTCCTGAATAGCTTTAGTTGTGGCTATGTAACTCTGTGATGATATGAAGTCAACTAGTCAGCCAGACGGCTGGCGGTTCAAACCCACCAGCCACTCCTCGGAAGGAAGGTTGGGCAATCCTACTTCCGTAGTGATACTGCCTCAGAAACCCAAGGAGGGGTCGCTATGAGTCGGGGCCGACTCGACGGCACATAACAACAACAACAACAACAAGTCTTAGCCAGGAGTGAAATGGAATTCCAATTGCAAACTCCTTATAGCTGAGCAAAACCCTCTATGAAAGTCTGTTGAAACTCAGGATAGGTTAGGACTTTGCTTACAGTTAAGCACTTGACTACTAGCCAAAAGTTTGGCCTTCAAACCCACCCAGAGGCACCTCAAAAGACAGAACTGGCAATCTGCTTCCCAAAGGTGACAGCCTTGAAAACCCTGTTGAGCAGTTCTACTTTACACACATGGGGTTGCCATGAGTCAGAAATGACTCCCCGGAAGCTTACAACAATAATAACAACAGAGCAATCTCCTTCATATCTTCCATTGTGATTTTATGAGTCTATGGGTAGCAGGAAAAAAAATAATTAACTGTCAAATTGTACCAAGACAGACAGCTCCCATGGGAAAAGGAAACAAGATCATGCTCTCTTAGGCTAACACAACATTACAAAATGCTTAAAAAATAAACAAAAAAGTTTTAATTTATAGAAGAATCAATGTGTTTGCTGTTTGTGTTTTCATAAGGGCACGTAACATAGTAAAGCAAGTAATTAATATCATTTATATCACCTATCATAGAAAGAATATTTAAATCACAATCTAATATATATGAAATATATAACATCTTTAAAACTAAAAACTCACAGCTGTCGAGTCAGATCTGACTTATAGCAACCCCTCATTGGGTTTCTGAGGTGGTATCACTACAGAAGTAGATTGCCTAACCTTCCTTCCAAGGAGTGGCTGGGGGGTTTGAACTGCCAGTCTTCTGGTTAGCAGTCAAATGTCTTAGGCACTACGCCACCAGAGCTCCTACATCTTTAGAGGTTTATTACTTAAATAAAAGATTGAGAAATCCAAAATAAACAACAATTGAACTCAGTTATTCAAAGGAAGGAAAAACAGTAAAATGTCTCCCATCTTTTACCACATCCATTGAATGAAGGAAGATGAAGTATAGGGGAAACAAATATTTACAAGTCAGGTAGCATGAAAGAAAAAAATTTACACTGTATTTAAGTATTAATTTATTCAATAAATACATACTAATTGCTTTTCCATACAGAGCCTTTCAAAGCATTGAGATACAGCAGTGAACAAACACAAAAGTCACTGCTCTCATGGAACTTACATTCTCATGAATGCAACAGACAATTTAAGATAACTGTATAATAACAGTCAAGCATAATGTTAAGTAGTAGAAAGTGTGATGTAAGCAGGATAAAAGGATAGAGAATGACTGGAAGAAAAACAACACAGAAAATCATCCAGAAATATCCCTCTGAAAGGAAATTTCCATATGAAGATTAGTCAACATGTAATCCTGGAAGTAAATACTTAATTGTAGTAGAAAAAATAAAACCAAATGTTGAATTTTAAAGAAAAGTAAATTCCAAATGGCTTAAATTAGTTAAATGTAAAATAGAAAGCCATTTAATAAAAAGAGAGAGTGAGAGAGAAATAAATACAGGCAAATATTTATATAACTTGAATTAGGGAAAGATGCATCAAAACATCTAAGCAAAACAGAAACTCCAAACAAAAGACTAAATTATATAAAAATGGAAAATTCCTGAATGTTTAAAAGCTCCATAATCAAAACAAATGGAGAGATGATAGAATGATAATATATTTGAATATATGGATTTATATTTCTATATATAAGAACTTTCAAATTTTAAAAAATCCTAAATTTTCAGTAGAAATTTCAGAAAATAATATCAAGAAATTTACAAAAGAAATCAAAACTGTCAATGAAGGCCAAAAAAAAAAAAAATTTCAGCCTAACTAATACAAAGAAATGCAGATTGAAACAACTTTGAAATGCTACAGTTGCCATTCAAATTGATAAATAACTTTAAAAGATAATATAGTGCAAACAATGAGTACTTCTTACCCTGCCATTGGAAATGGTATAGACTGGAGAGCAAATTGACAATATCCTTAAAAAAAGAAAAAAAGTAGACCAAGATTCATAAATGAGAATATGGAAGCATTAGTCACAATCTATGTAAAGCCCCCAAGGGAGAGTAATAATAGGAAAATCTGGGAAATACTTGAGTATCAACCAGAACAGATAAACTTGAACCTGTATAATAATTTGAACGGCTAAAATGTTCAGCAGCAATGTACATATATTATATTCAAACCATACCTTTACATACATACACATATAGTTAAAATTTACATAAAATTTAGAAGTAATCTGAATTTCCAACATTAGGAAGTTGATTAAATAATCACTTACCCATACTCTGCTAACTAACTGAAAACTAACTCACTGCCATGAAGTCAATTCCAACTCATAGTGACCCTTCCTTGGGTTTCCAAGGTGGTACTTCTTCATATGTAATACTTTGGAAAACGTCTGTCATTAATAGCAAAAGATTTTTTTTAGTTACAAAATAGTATACAAATTTTACTCTCAATTATGTTTAAGAAAAAGTATTCATAATTTATATATACAAAAAGAATAATAAATATGTTCAATAAATTATTTAGACCATCCATTTCTTTGTCAAAATAATATCAATAGTCATCATTAGATGGCAGAATTACAGGTGATTTTTATTTTTTCCTTAGTGCATGCACACATTTTTTTATTTTTTTGCATTTTCTAATTTTAATGTACTTTTGAGCAATAAGGACAAATTCTAAGTAAATTCAATGTGACCTACTAGCAATCTGAATACTCTAAAAGTGAGTAAATTTTAAGTCCCAAACCTGAAAACCTACTGCCGTCAATTTGGATCAGACTCATAGCAACCCTTTCTTGGGTTTCTGAGGTGGTATCACTATGGAAATAGATTGCCCAACCTTTCTTCTGAGGAATGGCTGGTGGGTTGAAACCTCCAGTCTTCTGGTTAGCAGTCATATGCCTTAGGTACTATGCCATCAGAACTCCCAAATTATAAGTCATGGACCCTTTAATATATGAAGATATTGAAAGCCTTAAGCAGCATCACAACACATAGAGAAAAGATTGAGGTTGTTAAAGATTTCATGTTACTTGGTTCCACAATCAACACCAATGGAAGCAGCAGTCAAGATATCTGAAAACGTATTGCACTGGCAAATCTGCTGCAAAAGACCTCTTTCAAGTGCTGAAGAGCAAAGATGTCTTCTTGAAGACTAAGGTGTGCCTAACCCAAGCCATAGTATTTTCAATCGTCTCATATGCATGTGAGAACTGGACAATGAACAAGGAAGACCAAAGAAGAGTTGATGCTTTTGAGTTGTAGTGTTGGTGAAGAATACTGAAAGTACCAGGGACTGACAAAAGAATGAACAAATCTGTCCTGGAAGAAGTGCAGCCGAAAAGCTCCTTGGAAACGAGAATGGCCAGACTTCTGCTGACTTACTTTGGTTATGTTGTCAGAAGGGACCATTTCCTGGAGAAGGATATCATGCTTGGTAAAGTGGGGGGTCACCGAAAAAGGGGAAGACCCTCAATGAGATGGATTGACACAATGGCTGCAACAATGGTCTCAGATATAGCAAGGATTGTGAGGTTGCCACAGGACTGGGCGATGTTACATTCTGCTGTACATAGGGTCATTATGAGTTGGAGCTGACTCAACGGCACCTAACAACAACTAACAACATTGCTTAAGAAACAAAACTTCTCTTGTTGGAACAGATGCATAAACAACAGTCTTGTTCAGCTCTGAATTTAACTTAATTTTTCATTACTACACAGTCAGTGCAGAAATAGATTCCCCTTGTTCCTAAATTTCTCTATAGTCAAGTGGTGCTTTTCCATTTAAGGGAATAATACCTACATGCATAAAATAGGCCAGAAATGAGAAAAGGAAATAAGATAATTTGGAGATAATAAGAATTCCTGATATATAGGAAACACTGAGTGGCACAAATGGTTATGTGTTTAATTACTAACCAAAAGGTTGGCAAATCATATCCAACCAGAGAAAGTTCACAGCCTTAAAACCCTTAGGGAGCACAGTTCTACTCTGACACACATGGATTCTCCATGAGTTGGGATTGGCTTGAGTCAGTGGTTACACAATGACAACAACAATAAAAACATATATATAATGCTTTGAAGTTTTCTGACAGTTTTACATATATAGTCTCATTTAAACTTAATACCAAGCATGTAACAGAATGGGAGAAGGCCAATATATGTCTCATTTTTTAGAGATAGAGGAAGAAGAAGCAGAGAATTTAAGTGACCATCCCAGAAAGTGAGCTTTGTCTCCTGGCACTCTCTTTCTTCCACACTGGGTCAAAGTATGAGATTTTAGATCAATAATTATCAACCTTCTGAGTTTTCACCTTACATTTACCAAGCCAAGCCTGAGAAAAAGCTTTTCTGTGCCTTTAAATGTATGCTGTACAAAACTTTTTTGTTAGACTTAAATGAATTAAAACTGACTTTATTTTGATACTTTGGAAAAACCCTATCACACCCCAAAAAATATAGGGAAACACTCTGGGATATTGCAAAATGAAGGGTAGAATCACTGCCCTGAAAAGGAAACTCCTCCTCTGCCTAAAATATAGAAAATGCATAGAAGGCTAAAGAAAGCTCAGGGATCAGAACAAGTAACCAGTAAGTTCTCATCTTCTATCTCCTTTCTACATCAAAAGAAGAAGATGTACCCAGAAGACTTTATGCTGCTGCTAACAATTTAGCCTACAGAAATTTGGAATTAGTCTGTTTAAAATAAGCTGGATGGCAGGGAAAGATTACCTCAGAAAAATATTCAGAAATGTCCTGTTAAAATAAACCCCAATTTTCTGATGCTATGGTTGGGAACAAGTAGTAGAAACAGCCACCTGCACAAATTTGACATGGAAGAAATTAATCTAGTTTGACTTACATATTTCCACAGGTATCACAAGCTAAATTACCTCATTTTGAATTAGATATCCTTCCCTTCTCTGAAGTTATCTCTCCTTATCTCAGAAATGGCACTATTTACTTGATAATTGCAACTAAAACACGGGTATTATCCTATACTCTTCTCTCTGCTTTATGTCCCTTATGAAAATTCTTACCAACACCCTATGCCTTCACCAAATTCTATCAAATTTGATTCCACCTCATAAGCATATATCAAATATATTCCAACCTCTATTCTTGCTTCACACTTTGGGTTCCACTGCCACTACCTTGTTGTTATTATTTTCCATTGAGTTGCCCCCCCACACTCATGGTAACCCTATGCACAGTGTTGTTATTGCTGTTAGATATTGTCAAGTGAGTTCCAACTCATAGTAACTCTGTATACAACAGAACAAAACACTGACCTATCCTGTGCCATTTCACAATTGTTGCTATGTTTGAGCCTATTGTTGCAGCCACTGTATCAACCTACCTTCTTGACAGTACTCCCTTTTTCCACTGACCTTCTATTTTATAAAAAGCAAAACATCTGTCCTTTGAACATTTCTATACATATATTTCACTAACATTACTTGTGTTAACTATGTTCTCATAACTCCTTTTATTCCCATTTTATAAATGAGGAAAGTAAGGCAAAAACAGGGTAAGAAACTTGACCAAATTCACACAGCTTGTAAATGGCAAAGACAGAATTTCAAGCATGATATCCTTCTCCAGGGACTGGTCCCTCCTGATAGTATGTCCAAAATATGTGAGACAAATCTTGCCATCTTCTCTTCTAAGAGGCATTCTTGCTGTACTTAGTCTTCCAAGACAGATTTGATCATTCTTCTGGCAGTCCATGGTATATTCAATATTTTTCACCAAAACCACAATTCAAAGGCATCAATTCTTCTTTGCACTTCCTTATTCATTGTCCAGCTTTCATATGCATGTGAGGCAGTTGAAAATACCATGTCTTGGGTCAGACACACCTTAGTTTGAGTTCCTCATTTCTGCTTCCATGGATGTTGATTGTGGATCTAAGTAAAATGAAATTCTTGACAACTTCGATCTTTGCTCCATTTATCATGATGTTACTTACTGGTCCAGTTATGAGGATTTTTATTTTCTTTATGATTGTGGTATACTCCAGACCGAAGGCTATAGTCTTTGATCTTCATCAGTAAGAGCTCCACGTCCTCTTCACTTTCAGCAAGCAATGTCATGTCATCGGTGTATCACAGGTAGTTAATGAGTCATCCTCCAATTCTGATTCTTCTTGATATAATCCAACTTCTCAGATTATCTGCTCAGCATACAGATTGAGTAATTATAGTGAAAAGATACAATCCAGATGCACATGTTTCCTGATTTTAAATCATGCAGTATACCTTTGTTCTGTTTGAATGACTGTCTTTTGGTCTATGTACAGGCTCCTCATGGGCACAAATAAGTGTTCTAGAATTCCCTTTCTTCACAATGCTATCCAAACTTTTTTTATGATCCATGTGGTTGAATGCTTTTGCATTCAAAACACAGATAAACATCTTTCTGGTATTCTCTGCTTTCAGCCAAGATCCATTTGACATCAGTAGTGATATCCCTCATTCTATATCCTCTTATGAATCTTGCTTGAATTTCTGGCAGTTTCTTGTCAATGTACTGCTGTAACCATCTTTGAATTATCTTCAACAAAACTTTACTGTGTGTGATATTAATAATATTGTTTTATATATTCTGCATTCTTCGTAATAGGCACAAATATGGATCTCTTTCAGTCAGTGGACCAAGTAGTTGTCTTCCAGATTTCTTGGCATAGACAGATGACTTCTTTCTGGATTGTATTTGTTTGCAAAAACATCTCAATTGGTATTCCATCAGTTCCTGGAGGCTTCTTTTTCACCAATGCCATCAGTGCAGTTCAGGACTTTTTCTTTCAGTACATGGTTCTTGAGCATATGTTATCTCTTGAAATGGTTGAACATTGATCAATTCTTTTTGGTACAGTGACTGAGTATTTCCTCCTTCTTTTTTTGATGCTTCCTGCACCATTCAATATTTTTTCCATGCACAATTGAACTAGGAAAATCCTGTGCCATCCCATGCTCAGATAGTGATTGGACCATTGTGGATGGTGGTTTAGCAAGAGGTACATTGTCCAGAAATCAAACCCAGATCTCCTACATGGGAGACCATAATTCTACCACTAAACCTCTACTGTCCCATGACTACCTTAGCCCACAGTTTCTCACCTGTATGATTGCAATAACTTCCTAACTCTTCTACTTGCTTTTATCATCTAGCATCTCTAACCTAACTCTCACCATAGTATTTACCTCACAGCCAATTATTTTTTGCAACATTTTTAAAATTTTTTAATTCAAATTATAAAAGTAATGTATGTACTCACTGTAGAAAATTTGAAAATCATAGAACATGAAGAAGAAAATAAAATCTCCCCATAATTCCCAGAGATACCCACTAATTTAAAAAAATTTCTTTGCAAGCGTTACAACTAAGATGCCTAAATAAATTATTGCAAAACTATTCGTTCTGCTATAATGATTCTCCAGTATTGATCATCTAACTTAGATGACTATCTAAGACTGGAACAGAGAATATTTATTTCTTTAATGCTCAGAGGACTTTTATTATATGATAAATTACCTTCATTTTTCTCATCATGTCAATTATGTGTCTATTCTGAATATAGTCTTATTTCCCTGTAATAAAAATTATATTACCTCTACTTTATAATTTAGAAATAGGTTTAATCTGGAGAGAAAAAAGAAAACCAAGAACAATTTTAATAATAGACTTTAAGAAGGACAATATTGACATTGGTAAGAAGGCAAATTAAGCCAAGGATGTTTTAACAGTATGCTGTATGCTACAGTAACAAGTGACTCCAAAATCTCAGTGCTTACAGCAAAAAGTCTTATTCCTTACCTGTTACATGTCTATCATAGGACAGCTGCAACCCTGTTGTATATGTCTTCACTTCAAGACCCAAGCTAGTGCAGTAACCTCTATCTGGAATATGAACAGTCTTCTGAGAGAGGGATAAGGGAACACGGGGAATCATGCTTGGCTTTTAGAACTTCTTCCACAAAGTGTCTCATATTTCATTGACCAAAACACTCACATGACCAAGTTTGACATTGGAGTGGAAAAGTATAGATCTTCCTAGGGAAAACCAACAAATACTTGTGAACACACTGACTACCCCCATATTCCTGATATTACTGTTATCTAATCTGTTATGGAAGGAGTGCTGGTGGCACATTGGTTGAAGTGCTCAGCTACTAACCATAAGGTTGGTGGTTCAAATCCACCAGCCACTCTGTGGGATAAAGATGTGGCAGTTTGCTTCCACAAAGATTTATGGCCTTAGAAATCCTATAGGACAGTTCTCCTCTGTCTTACAAAGTTGCTTTGAGTTGGAATCAACATGACAGCAGTAAGTTTGGTTTCCTGTGGAAGTTCTAGACACTATAACAAGACAAGAAAAATAAATAAGGAGTGTAAATTTTGAAAAGAAGATAAAAGTAGCATTGTAAATAGATGATTTGAATATATTCATAGAAACCTAGGAGAATGAACTAACAAATTATTAGAATTGCTAAGAAAGTTTGTAAAGATTGACAGTAATAAAATACACATAATTGAACAACTTTCTTGTATACCAGTCATAAGAAAAGGAAGGTACTGGACTTAATATTTTCATTTGAAATGGGAAATTAGAATTCAAATTACAGAATTATATTCATATTTTTATATTAATTATAGCTAATACTTACATAGCACTGATTTTTAAGCACTTTGCATATATTTTTTAATTCTCACAACTCTCTTTTTTTTATTGTGGTCAATTATATATAAAGCAAAACATCTGTCCTTTCTAAATTTCTATACATATAATTCACTGACATTACTTGTGTTAAACATGTTCTCACAACTCCTTTTATTCCCATTTTATAGATGAGGAAAGTAAGGCAAAAGCAGGTTAAGAAACTTGACCAAATCCACACAGCTTGTAAATGGCAAAGACAGAATTTCAATCTATATACTGTAGTTCTACAGCCTATGCTCTTTACACTATGCTATATACTGCCCCCTGAGTTGGAAGGCACTCAAAATAGGATTGGGAAAGAGCTGCCTCATCAGAGCAGAACCAACCTTAATGATATGGATAAAGTAAAGCTTTCAGGACCTCCATTTGCTGATGTGGCATGATTCAAATTGAGGAGAAACAGCTGCAAATATTCATTAATAATCAGAACATGGAATGTACAAAGTATGAATCTAGGAAAATTGGAATTTATCAAAAACAAAATTGAATGCATCAAGATTGATATCCTAGGCATTAGTGAGCTGAAATCAACTGGTTTTGGGCATTTTGAATCAGACAACCATATGATCTACTATGCCAGGAATGACAATTTGAAGAGGAATGGTGTGGCATTTATCATCACAAAAGATGCTTCAAGATCTGTCCTGAAGTACAATGCTGTCAGTGATAGGATAATATTCAGATGCCTACAAGGAAGACCCATTGATACTACTATTATTCAAATTTATGCACCAAAGGTAAGGAAATTGAACGTTTTTTCAACTTTTGCAGTCTGAAATTGACTGAACGTGCAGCCAAGATGTGTTAATTATCACTGGTGATTGGAATGCAAAATTGCAAACAAAGAAGAATCACTGATAGTTGGAAAATTTGGCCTTGGTGACATAAATAATGCTGGAGATCGCATGATAGAATTTTGCAAGACCAATGACTTATTCATTGCAAATACCTTTTTT
>NW_006921615.1:14281356-14283804 GCF_000298275.1 Orycteropus afer afer
GGGTTGCATCCTTTCACCATACTTATTCAATCTGTATGCTGAGCAAATAATCTGAGAAGCTGGACTATATGAAGAAGAATGTGGCATTATGATTGGAGGAAGAATCATTAACAACCTGTGATACACTGACAACACAACTTTGCTTGCTGAAAGTGAGGATGACTTGAAGCACTTAATGATGAAGATTAAAGAATAATTATATCTCAATATAAAGAAAACAAAAATCCTCACAACTGGGCCTATAAGCAGCATCATGATAAATGGAGAAAAGACTGAAGTTGTCAAAGACTTCACATTGCTTGGTTGTACAAGTGACACCAATGGAAGCAGCAGTCAGGACATCAGACAATGTATATAGCACTGGACAAGTTGGCTGCAAAGGACCTCTTTCAAGCACAGAAGAGCAAAGATGTCTCCTTGAGGACTAAGGTGTATGTGACACAAGCCATGGTATTTTCAATTGCCTCATATGCATGTGAGAGCTGGAAAATGAATAAGGAGAGTTAATACTTTTGAGTTGTGTGTTGGCAAAGAATGCTGAAAGTATTGTGGTAACAAATCTGTCCTGGAGGAAGTACAGCCGGAATGCTCCTTGGAACCAAGAATGGCCAGACTTCCTCTCACATACTTTGGTCATGTTGTCAGAAGGGATCATTCACTGAAGAAAAATGTCATGCTTAGTAAGGTGGAGGGTCAATGAAAGAGGGGAAGGCTCTCATTGAGATGGATTGACACAGTGGCAGCAGCGATGGGCTCAAGTATAACAAGGATCTTGGAGTTGGCACAGGACCAAGTAGTGTTTTGTTCTCCTGTGCATAGGGTTGCTATGAGTCAGTTGCTATGAGTAGTGTTTTGTTCTCCTGTGCATAGGGTTGCTTGAGATGACTCAAGGGTACCTAACAACAATAACAACATATACTGCTTCTCAGGAAAACATGCATATACAAAATAAAAATATTCTGTCATCATATCAGAGGAATTATGGTTTTGCTTTTCTAACACAAGGTAAGTATGTTAGCATAGCTTTATTTATGCTTCCTGTATTGAACTTGATTAGAATCATATTCATTTGATTCAGGAGGATAATGAAGCATAATTATAATGTTGACTTGAGTACTAACTGGAAGGTCAGAGGTTCAAATCCATCAGCTACTCCACGGAAGGAAGACTGGGTGATCTACTTCCATAAAGATTTACAGCTTGGAAACCCAATGGAGGTCGCCATGAGTCAGAAACAACTTGATGGCAGTGAGTTTGTTTTTGTTAAGTTTATATCATAGGCAGAAAGAACTAAGAACAGGCTATCTTCCTAAATCTACTAAATCATCTGCATTCTTTTAATCAAGACACTTTATGATCTATAAGTCAATAAATCTTGTGTTTGGAAAACAAACTGCTATTTTTACTGAATACTTGTGATAACAATAATGAATAAGTTGCTAATTTATTCAAGTCCCCGAGAGGAGAGAAGGGAAATGTTCCAATAGTAAAATCCCAGAGTAGGGTGGACTAAGAGTTGCTGCCTGTGGTGTTATCACTCCTATTGGGAATTCTGGCAAACTGAAAAGGAATCCATAAAGAAAATGAGGTATAGCATAAGATAAATTGAGTCCCTTCCAGGCCACTACCTATGATGCAGTAAGGTTCCAGAGGAATTTCACAGCATCCTGTGTTACAGGCTAAAGAAAAGTCTATAAAGATAAAAGGAAAATGTATAACTGGATCAGCAAAGAGAAGACACAAATCCTCTGATTCTCTTATCACCTCATAGAGAGTCGTGCAAGGTCCAGAGAGGGTGAGTCTGTGTTCTAGTGGAGGACAATTGCTTCCTGCTATTTTAGCTTCTAATAGGGTAAAAACAATGAAGCTGCCTCATTAGTGGAGTCATTCACAAACTACCCAGAAATCAGCAGTTTGGAGTTGGGGTACTAGCTGTTTTCTGGATTTATCTGATAACTCCATCTGCCCAGCACCTGAAGTCCATAGAGCAAATAGAATTTTGTAGTGCCCCTGCTATGGCAGAGAACTCAGGTCCGGTAGGAAGATGAGCTTTGGTACCATCCCAACCACTGGGAGAAGGGGAAATCTGGTCTCAGAGGAGTTATTTTGCAGACAATCTGGAGCAAACTCTTAGAGTCAAGGAAATTTTGTTCACTACATCATAGGTAGAAGGAGAATTTGAAGCTCTTGGCTTAAAAATATACAGGTGCGTTAAAAGATCTGTTTCCAAGCAAAGTCTAATCTACTTAGAATCCCTAATTTAAGAAGAATAGCTGGACCTTATTAATACTGTAATCTTCAAATAATACCTCAATTGTTTATCTGGTAGTGTAGTGCCTAAGGCACTTGACTGCTAACCAGAAGGCTGGTGGTTCAAACCCACCAGCCACTCCTCAGAAGGAAGGTTGGGCAATCTATTTCTGTAGTGATACTGCCTCAGAAACCAAA
>NW_006921615.1:14283904-14287096 GCF_000298275.1 Orycteropus afer afer
CACTTGACTGCTAACCAGAAGGCTGGTGGTTCAAACCCACCAGCCACTCCTCAGAAGGAAGGTTGGGCAATCTACTTCTGTAGTGATTCTGCCTCGGAAACCCAAAGAGGGGTTGCTATGAGTCAGGTCTGACTCGACGGCACATAACAACAACAACTAACAGTATGATAGAGAGGTTATAATTTCCATTTTACAGTTAGATAAACTTAAAGCTCTGGGGCAAAATAAATTTTCCAGTGTCATGTATCTGGTAGGTAATAAAGTGAACTTAAAATTTCTCTTAATCACTACTCTGCTTGATAGACCTTAAACAACTGACCACCCTTCTGAAAGTATTTATAAGCTGAAGTAACTACTTAGATTACTTAGGACCAAGGCCTTTAATATATGTTTATGATTAATTATTTGATGAAAGACTGAATGAACAAAAATCTTGGATGTCATAAACTTACTGAATATACTGTGTCTAATTGCTTATGTGTTGATTTGGGTACATATTATAAAGATTGCCTTTCAATTTGAACTTAAAATTTGTGTGAGGTTAGTTGATATAAAGATAACTTCACCCAGAATATCAACAACAGTAGAACAATGCAGTGGGTCAATGTTTCTATGTATACTCACTACAACAAGCAAAGGCATACACGAAGACAAAAGGAATGGACCAAGTATGTTAAGTCCTTAAATTAGACTTGGTAGAGAACAACATAACCTGAAACACAAAGAAAAATAACCAAGAGTAAACTTGTTTTATGATAGTGAATTTGGGCAAAATATCAAGAAATCGAAACTGATCAAATTTGTTTTACCTTGAAGAAAGAGAAGAGGGAGTTTTTCTATCTTTATAAAGCTAGGATAATGTGTGAAATACCTAGCTCAATATATCTGTAAGTCCTTGAAAACATTAAATTTCTTGCAAATAATAAAAAGGAAAATTTCTTCTGTTTCTCTTGGTAAGAATAGTTGTAGGGGACCAAGCATGAAGGGAAATTAGAGGCTCTACAGGTTTCTAAGGCAGACATAAATAAGGAACGCAAGATGTAGTAAGTACTTAGTCACAGACATTAAGTTCTAATATTTGTCTAACTAACATCAAATGTTCAACTAACGTGGATTAAATGTTCGTCAAATGTTCAACCATGTTAGTTGAACATTTGATGTTAGGTAGACACGGTTGAGGTCTCAGTGGCTTTATTTATAAGACCTTGAGTAATAATAACAGGAATAATGACCCTTTCTTATTTCACAAAGATGTTTTGTAGATTAACTAATTATTGATTACAAAGTGTTACATCTTAGGAGCTCTGGTAGCATAGTGCTTAAGACACTTGACTGCTAACCAGGAGGCTGGCTGTTCAAACCTACCAGCCACTCCTCGGAAGGAAGGTTGGGCAATCTACTACCATAGTGATACTAACTCAGAAACCCAAGGCGGGGTCGCTATGAGTTGGGGCCGACTCGATGGCACATAACAACAAACAACAACATGATCATTAAATTTTCATGATGAAGACATAAATTTTGAACTTGATATTCAGTAGGTGGCATTCTTCTCTCTGGGACTATGATGAATCCCAGCTATGTTCTAGTGCCCCTCTCTGACACCATCTTGCTTTTATTATTAAAACAACAGTATCCACTAGCACTTTCCTTCAGATACATAAAAGAGTTAGGAAGGACTTGGCTATATTCAATTACGATTTGAATATCATTTGCGCAAACTTTGACATTGGCTCCACAATTAATAAAGTTGGTTATTAAGTGTTTTCCAGAATATTGTTAAATATAGCAAAATATAATAAAAGCCAACATTCAGTGAGTATTTAGTTGGGTACTATTTAATTACCTCATATTATTTCAATAAATTCACTCAATCGTTTAGATAGGTAGCTAGCTACCTAGATAGACAGATGGAGAATCATTTATTTTCATTCTACATCCTCAGGAGGACTGATTTCAGCTTTCTTTTTACCTACTTCAGAATAGTGGGAACTTAAAACTGTGCTGCCAGACTCCATAAATACTTGGTTCATGGCATATTTTGCTTCATCAGAACCATCTAAATAGATCACTTAAACAATTTATTTAAAGTTGCATGTCCCTTCAACTGCTTATTCTTCTTCTTGGAACTTGACATCCAATTTATCTCAATCTCCTCTATAACAAGATGATAGATACAGGTTCTTTGCATCTTCTATGAACTGTTTTGACTTACATGCATCTCTATGGTAAGGGCTATTTTAAATTTCATTTTACAGATGAGGAATAGACATATTAAGTCTTGAGCATACTGAAGTATACTGTAGTAAACTATGGAGCTAGAATATAAAACTGTTGGTTATTGTTATGTGCCATCGAGTCAGACCTGACTCATAGCGACCCCTCCTTGGGTTTCCGAGGCAGTATCTCTATGGAAGTAGATTGGCCAATCTTCCTTCCGAGGAGTGGCTAGTGGGTTTGAACTGCCAGCCTTCTGGTTAGCAGTCAGGTGCCTTAGGCACTACGCTACCAGAGCTCATAGAATATAAAACTAGGTACTCTAAATGCAAACCCCTGACTCTCAGCTTCTCCACTTACTGCCTTCTCTACACCCTACATATCACCTAGTACCCATGGGACAATGCTTAAGTTGTTATATTGAACATTAAACAAAATTTACATCTTTGCTATGATTACAACTATTGAACATTTTTATTGAATATAGGCAGAATTTATTATGGTGATGATATTGTGGAGTCATTTTCTTTAAATAAATAAATTCTACTACCATAGTATATGTAATAAATACAAATTTGTTTGTTATTCTGATTGACATCGAGTTAGTTCTGACTTACAGTGACCCCATGTACAACAGAATGAAACACTGCCCAGTCCTGTGCCACCCTCACAATCATGGTTAAGCTTGAGTCCATTGTTGCAGTCACTGTGTCAATCTATCTTGTTAGGTTCTTCCTTTTTTCTTCTGACCCTCTACTTTGCTGGCATGATGTCTCTTCTGGTAACATGTCCAAAGCATGTGTGACAAAGTATTGTCCTCCTCACTTTTTTTTTTTTTTTTAATTTTATTTTATTTAGATTTGGGTGAAGATTTACAGAGCAAATTCACTCTCGATACAGCAGTTCACATATACTTTGTCTCATGTCATTGACCACAGTTTACCACAATGCAACAGCTCCCCTCCAATTTCCTCC
>NW_006921615.1:14290431-14292162 GCF_000298275.1 Orycteropus afer afer
ACAATGCAACAGCTCCCCTCCCATTTCCTCCCAATAGTTACCTCTTCCCTGTGTCCTTCCCTCTATGCCCTCCTATTCCCTGAACTGTCTCCCTGTACATACGCAGTCCTTATATTCTCCCATGATTGTTCTCTCCAAGGAGTGTATCTGCCTAATGTAAATGTTCACCTCCTATGTCTGTCTTTTGTTTGGCTGGAAGCCACAGGAGTGGGTTCAATCCAAGACCTGAAGTCTCAGTGGTTCCATCAGGCTGTATCAGACCAGCAAACCTGGTCCCCCCCCCTTTTTTTTTTTAATGATTTTGAGTTTTGTTCCACATTGTTCGCCCACTCTATCCAGGATCTCCAACAGAGATCCCCCTCCGAAAGGTTGACAGTAGTAGTCAGGCACCATCTAGTTCTTCTGGTCTCATATTCGTATAGGCTGAGAATCACATGGTGTATCTGTTGCTTGGACTAATTCTTTCCATGATCTTTGTTTTCTTCATTCTTCTTTGTTTTGAATGAAGAGAGCCCCATTGTTGCATCCAGATGGCCATTGCAAGCTTTTAAGATCCCAGTTGCTACACGCCAAAGTAGGATGTGGAACAATGTTATGTGTAGTATGTTATGCCAGTTGAGCTTGATATCCACTGCAACTATGGTCCTGAGCCGACAGGTCCAACTACTCGCTCCCTCTGGATAGCTGGCTGTGCCCAAGAAGTGACTACAACATTGTCCCTTGTCAGCTCTACTATATACCTGGGAATTCTTACACAACACACTGATACATTTGTAGAAACATTATCTGCCACCCCTATACATGGTCTTGAGCACACTCCACCCTACGTAGACATACCTAATAGTTCAGCCTGACCACCCTCTATCCACCCATATATCCATGTTTGCTTCACTGACAACGCAGTACTATATGTGCAAAAGGGTTCATCTTTGTTGTCTGTACCTCCCATGTAATTCTCTATGTCTTCCTCTTCCTCAGTGCTACTGTGTTAACACTCACATATGGTGTATTGCCCTTCTCTTCACCCCAATCAATACTTGTCTTTACTTGTCTAACAGTGTTCCCTTCCCTCCCTCCCACCTCTGGTAACCAACAAAGAAAGTTTCCTTCATTATATAAATCTTCCCTTGAATTTTTACAATAACAGACTAATACAATATTTGTCCTTCTGTGGTTGACTTATTTCACTCAGCATAATGTTCTCCAAGTTGACCCACGTTATGTGGTGTTTTGTAGATTCTACATTATTCTTTAGGGTTGTGTAGTATTCCATTGTGTGCATGTACCATATCTGTTGATAGGAGGCATCTAGGTTGTTTTCATCTTCTGGCTATTGTAAATAGTGCTGCGATGAACATGGGTGTGCATATGTCTGTTCTTGTCCTGGCTCTCACTTCTTTAGGATTTATACCTAGTAATGGAATGGTTGGGTCAAATGGTATTTCTATTTCCAACTTTTTAAGGAATTGCCATACTGCTGTCCACAGTGGTTGTATCATTTGACAGTCCCACCAGCAGTGTATGAGAGGCCTAGTCTCTCTACATCCTCGCCAGCCTTTGTTATGTTCTGTCTTGTTGAACTTTGCTACTAGTGCTAGAGCAAGATGATATCTCAATGTTGTTTTGATTTGCATCTCTCTAATGGGAGCTCTGGTAGCATAGCGCCTAAGGCATTTGACTGCTAACCAGAAGGCTGGTGGTTCAAACCCACCAGCCACTCCTCGGAAGGAA
>NW_006921615.1:14292552-14318816 GCF_000298275.1 Orycteropus afer afer
TTGTTGTTGTTGTTATGTGCCATTGAGTCGGACCTGACTCATAGTGACCCCTCCTTGGGTTTCTGAGGCAGTATCACTATGGAAGTAGATTGTCCAACCTTCCTTCTGAGGAGTGACTGGTGGGTTTGAACTGCCAACCTTCTGGTTAGCAGTCAAGTGCTTTAAGCACTATGCTATTAGGGCCCCTAAATTTGCCCCTAGTTTTTCCTTGAGGAACTTTATAGTTTTAGGTTTCACATTTAAGTCTTTGATCCATCTAGAGTTAGATTTTGTGTATGGTGTGAGGTACAGATCTTGTTTCATTTTTCTGCAAATGGATATCCAGTTTTTCCAGCCCCATTTATTAAACAGGCATTCTCTTCACCATTTAATGGATTATTAGGTCACTGGATCTATTTCTAGTTTCCCAATTCTATTCCATTGGTCTATATGTCTGTCATTATACCAGTACTAGGCAGTTTTGACTACTGTGGCTACATAGGAGGTTTTGAGATCTGGCAGTGTGAGACCTCCTACTTTGTTCTTTTTCAATAGTTCTTTGATTACCCAAGGTCTCTTTCCTTTCCATATAAAGTTAGTGACTGGTTTCTTGATATCCTTAAAAAATGGTGATGGTATCTGGATTGGGATTGCATTGAATGTATAGACTGCTTTGGGTAGAATTGACATTTTCACAATGTTCAATCTTCCTATCCACAAGCATGGTATGTTCTTCCATTGATGTAGATCCCTTCTGGTTTCTTGAAGTAGTTCTTGATAGTTTTCTTTGTCCAGATCTTTTGTGTCCCTGGTAAGATTGATTGTCCCTGGTAAGATTTATTTTATTTTTGTAGCATAGTGCCTAAGGCACTTGACTGCTAATCAGAAGGCTGGCAGTTCAAACCCACCAGCCACTCCTCAGAAGGAACATGGGGCAATCTACTTCCGTAGTGATATTGCCTCAGAAACCCAAGGAGGAGTTGCTATGAGTCGGGTCCGACTCGATGGCACATAACAACAATTGTAAATGGCATTGATTTCCTTATTTCTTTTTCAGCAATTTTTTTGCTGGTGTAGAGGAATCCAATTGATTTTGGGATGTTGATCTTGTGTCCTGCCACGATGCTAAATCTCTCGATGAGTTCCAGTAGATTTTTGACTGAGTCTCTTGGGTTTTCTAAGTATAGGATCATATTATCAGCAAATAGGGGTAGTTTGACTTCTTCCTTACCAACCTGGATGACTTTAATTTCCCTCTCTTGCCTTATTGCCCTGGCTAGGACTTCCAACACAATGTTGAATAGAAGTGGTGATAGAGGACATCCTTGTCGGGTTCCTGTTCACAAGGGGAATGGTTTCAGTCTCTCTCCATTGAGAATAATGTTGGCTGTTGGTTTTGCATCAACGCCCTTTATTATGTTGAAGAATGTCCCTTTTATTCTTATTTTACTGAGAGTTTTGATCAGGAATGGGTGTTGGATTTTATCTAATGTTTTTTCTGCATTGATTGATATGATCATGTGGTTCTTTTCCTTTGTTTTATTTATGTGGTGGATGATGTTGATCATTTTTCTAATGTTGAACCATCCTTGCATACCTTATATGAACCCCACTTGGTCATAATGAATTATTTTCTTGATATGCTGCTGGAGTCTATTGGCTAGGATTTTGCTGAAGATTTTTGCATATATTCATGAGGGATCTTGGTCTGTAGTTTTCCTTTTGAGTGATGTCTTTGCCTGGTTTTGTTATCAAAGTTATGCTTACTTCATAAAATGAATTAAGGAAGATGCTATCCTTTTGTATGTTTTGGAATAGTTTAAGTAGGATAGGTGTCAGTTCTTCTCTGAATGTTTGGTATATTTCTCTGGTGAAACCGTCTGGGTCAGGACATTTTTTGTTGGTAATTTTTTACAACCTGTTCAATTTCTTCTTTTGTTATTCATCTGTTCAACTTTTCCACATTAGTCTGTGTTAGTTGAAGTAAGTGGTGTGTTTCTAGAAATATGTCCATTTCCTCCAGATTTTCTAATTTGTTGGAGTACAATTCTTAATAATATCTTGATATTATCCTTTTTAGTTCCGTTGGCTCTGTTGTGATGTCTCCTACTTCATATCTTATTAGTGTTATTTGTATTCTCTCCCTCTTTTCCTTTGTTAAATTTGCCAAGGATTTGTCAAATTTATTAATCTTCTCAAAAAACCCACTTCTAGTCTTGTTGATTTTTTCTGTTGTCTATTTTCTATTTCATTGATTTCTGCTCAAATCTTTATTATTATCCTTTCTTCTGGAGACTGTAGGCTTTTCATGATGTTCTTTTTCTAATTGTTGGAGATGTTGGTTTAAAGGGTTGATTTTGGCCCCCCTTTTTTTTTCTTTTATTCACTTAGAATTCTCTTTTTTTTTTTTTATTTTTACAGAGAAGGTTTTATTTTACATTCAACATTAGGTGTACATTTAGTTTCACTCCCTGCCAAAGGGGCAGGGAGGCCACATCTTCTGACCTCCTCTAACAAGAGGAAGACAGAATCACCATCAATAGCCCAAGGCCTATTCCTGGGAGGCCAGACTGACTCCCCCCAGCCCTTTCATCAACCCTGACACCAACTGTTCCTCCTGCAGCACTCACCACCTTTCTGCTGGGTTTGATAATTCACTGCAGTGACCACACAGAACTCACAGATTATGGGGTTTATTAAGGAAGCACTAAGCTACAATTCAAGTTCAGGAAAAACGTTCAGTCTCTTTCAGCCTGCTGTCACTCAGCCAACAGTCTTTCTCAGCCACTCCCAGCAATACGTGTCTCTCGGTGTCTCTTTCTCAGCAGCATGTGTTTCTCAGGAGCACATTTCTCTCAGCAGAACATCTTTCTCAGCCAGCAGTCAGAGAGAGTTCTGCCTCTAGGAGGCCTCCTTTTGAGCCTGGCAGAGTCGCCAAACTAGCCAGTCATAACATCAGAATTCTAAGCAGCTGAGAGAGCACAAAATTTCCAGAAAATTACTTTGTGCCACTCCCAACAGAAATACCTCAGTCGATAACATTTACAATCAGGAGCTCCTCAGTACTCATGTCAAATTCTACCACTGAGTTTACAAAGACTTATGGCTAGAAAAGCCATACCAAGTAATTTACCACACCACACTCCTAATTTACCATCCCCAACCTTAACCCAGTCTCCTCACCTCCCTGCCCAGTAACCCCCCTGCCTACATGCCCCTCATAATTATGCATTCCTATGTGTCCTGCATTTCCTCCATGTTAATATTGCTCCTCTGGTGTCCCATAGTTGATTGCTTCAAGGGTTGCATTTCCATACAGTATGTGGGTGTGTCATCCTGTTTTGAGTGGTCTGCAGGTACATCTTGTTTACTATTGGGCTGAGAGCCAGCCCCTGGGAATGAGTTTTATTCCAGGCTCAGTATGTATCCCAGGGCCACAGTATTGGGAGTCTCACCAGGCTCCATCTGAGCAGTAATTCTGGTCATTACTGAGTTTTTGGATTTTGTTCCACATTTTTCTTCCCATTCTATCCAGAATCTCCAGATTTGATCCTTTCCTGAATGGTTGGCATTGGAACCCGTGCACCATCTAGTTCTTCTGGTCTCAAGGGTCACTATGCCCTAGGGCTGTTTGCTTCCAAAAGCCCTTTTTTGTTGTTGTTTGTTTTGGTTTTTGCCCTCTTCTTCACTTCTAATGATAGGAGACCATTAGCTGCATTTTAGATGGCCACTTGAGAGCTTTTAATGCCCCAGTCACTATTTATCAATGTAGGATGAGAAACAAGACTTTTATGTATTCTGTTGTGCCAATTGAGTCTGGTGTCCCCCAGTACTATGGTCTTGAGTCAGCAGGTCCATTGTATCTCTCTCCCACAGTGTCTGGGTATCTGTGAGGTATTACTCTATGTCTATCTTCTGTTGTTTCTGTAACTATTGCAGGTATTTTTTATCACTGGTATCTGTGCAAGATTAGCCTCCACTGAATCTGTCCTTGGTCTAGAGTATACTCCTGTTCACTGACCCCCATCTGATCTTCTCAGATGTTTATGTGTTTATCTGTGGCCTGGTGTTTAGTGTTAGTGGTAATGCAGTGTTGTGCATATATTGGTATTAGCATGTGTCGTCTATATCTTATGTGCAAAATTCAGTGTCCTCCCTTTCCCCAAAGTTATCATTCTGGTCACAAACTCTTTCCATACCATCCCTCCCCTTACCTAACTCAGTGTGTGGCCCCCAACTAGTCTGAAATTTACCCTTCCCTTTCCTTTCCATCCCTGGTAATCTACAAAGTGAGTTCCCTTCCCTAAGCAAACCCTTCCTTGACTTTTTACAGTAATGAGCTCATACAATATTTGTCCTTCTGCGATTGACTTATTTCACTCAGCATAATGTCCTCCAGGCTCATCCACTCTGTGATATGATTCACGTATCCCTCATTGTTCTTTAATGTAGCATAGTATTCCATTGTGTGAATGTACCACAATTTGGTTATCCATTCATCCATTAATGAACATTTAGGTTGTTTCCAGCTCATTGCTACAGTGAATTGTGCTGTGATGAACATAGGTGTGCATATATCTTGTCACGTGCTGCCTCTCACCTATTTAGGACATGTCCCTAGTAATGGAATTGCTGGGTCAAAAGGTATTTCTATTTTCAGTGTTTTAGGGAAATGTCATGCCATATGCAACAATGTTGTTCCATTTTACAATCCCATCAGCAGAGCACAAGAGTTCCAGCATCTCTGCAACCTAGCAAGCATTTGTTACTTTTTGTCCTGTTGAACTTTGCTATTATTGCTGAGGTGAAATGACATCTCATCGTTGTTTTGGTTTGCATCTTTCTAATGACTAATGATCATGAGTAATTCCTCATGTATCTGTTGGCCACCAGCATATTGTCTTTAGTGAAGTGTCTGTTCAAGTCTTTTGCCCACTTTTTAATTGGATTGTTTGTCTTTTTGGTGTTGAGGTGTTGAAATTTTCTATAGATTTTGGAGATGAGTCCTTTGTCAGATATGTCATAGGCAAATATTTTCTCTCAATCTGTGGGTTCTCCTTTTACCCTTTTGATGAAGTCTTTCAATGCACATAAAAATTTAAATTTAAAAATGTCCCAGTCATCTAGCTTCTCTTCTACTTCCTGTGCATTCTGGGTTATTTTTGATAGTCCATTTATGCTGTATATTAGGGCTTTTAGATTTGCCCCTATTTTATCTTTGATGAATTTATAGTCTTGGGTTTTATATTACAGTCTTTGATCCAGCTTGAGTTTGTTTTTGTGTATGGGGTGAAGTATGGGTCTTGTTTAAGTTTTCTGCAAGTGGATATCCAGTTTTGCCAGCACCATTTGTTACAGAGGCTATCTCTTCCCCATTTAACGGGTTTTGGACCTTTATCAAAGATCAGGTGTCCATAGATGGATGGGTCTATTTCTGGACATACAATTCTGTCCCATTAGTCTATCTTTCTATCATTGTACCAAGACCACACTGTTTTGACTACTGTGGCTGTATAGTAGGTTTTAAGATCCGGGAGTGTGAGACCTCCCACTTTGTTCTTCTTCTTCAGAAGTGCTCTGCTTATCTGAGGTCTCTTTCCTTTCCATATGAAGTTAGTGATTGGTTAGTGATTTTTCCATGTCCTTAAAAGTTTTGTTGGTATCTGGATAGGGATTGCATTAAATGTGTAAATTGCTTTAGGTAGTATTGACATTTTCACAATATTCAGTCTACCTATCCAGAACAAGGCAGGTTCTTCCATTTATGTAGAGCCTTTATTGTCTCTTGTAGCAATGTTTCATAGTTTTCTTTGTATAGGTCTTTTGTGTGTCTGGTAAGGTTTATTCTTAGATATTTTATCTTTTCAGTAGCTATTGTAAATGGTATTCTTTCCTTTATTTCTTTAGCAGAGGTCTGTTTGTTGGTGTAGAGGAATCCAACTGATTTTTGTATGTTGACCTTGTATCCTGCCACTTTGCTGAAACTCTCTATTAGTTCCAGTAGGTTTTTGTTGTTGTTGTTGTTGTTGTTGTTGAGTTTCTTGGGTTTTCTATGTACAGGATCATACATATCCACAAATAGCGATAGTTTTACTTCCTCTTTGCTAATTTGTATGTGTTTTATTTCTCTTTCTTGCCTTATTGCCCTGGCCAGGACTTCCAATACAATGTTAAAAAGAAGTGATGATAGAGGGCATCCCTGTCTGGTTTCCATTCATAAGGGGAATGCCTTGAGTCTAATAATGATGTTGGCTGTTGGCTTTGCATATATGCCTTTTATCATGTTGAGGTATTTCCCTTCTATCCCTATTTTGCTGAGAGTTCTGAACAGGACCGGGTGTTGAATTTTTCAAATGCCTTTTCTGCATCAATTGATATAATCATGTATCTTTTGTTTTGTTTTGTTTATGTGGTGGATTACATTGATTGTTTTTCTGATGTTGAACCATCCTTGCATACCTGGTATGAATCCCACTTGGTCAGGGTGTATTATTTTTTTGATGTGTTGTTGGATTCTGTTGGCTAAGATTATGTTAAAGATTTTTGCATCTATGTTCATGAGGGATATTGGTCTGTAGCTTTCCTTTTTAGTGGTGTCTTTCCCTGGTTTTGGTATTAGTGTTATGCTTGCTTCATAGAATGAGTTTGGGAGTATTTCACCTTTTTCTATGCTCTGCAATAGCTTGAGTAGTATAGGTGTCAACTCTTCCCTGAATATTTGGTAAAAATCTCCAGTGAAGCCATCAGGACCAGGACTTTTCTTTGTGGGAAGTTTTTTTATGACCTATTAAATTTCTTATTTTGTTATAGGTCTATTCAAGTATCCTATCTCTGAGTGGGATAGCTCAGGTAAGACTTCTGATTCTAGAAATTTGTCCATATCTTCTAGGCTCTCAAATCTGTTGGAGTATAGTTTTTCATAATGTTGTTGTTATGTGCCGTCGAGTCAGCCCTGACTCATAGAGACCCCTCCTTGGGTTTCCAAGGCAGTATCACTACGGAAGTAGGATTGCCCAACCTTCCTTCCGAGGAGTGGCTGGTGGGTTTGAACCGCCAGCCGTCTGGTTAGCAGGCAAGTGTCTTAGCCACTATGCTACCAGAGCTCCCGTTTTTCATAATATACTGTTATTATCTTTTTTATTTCAGCTGGTTCTGATGTGATGACACCATTTTTGTTTAATATCCTTGTAATTTGCATCTTCTCTTTCTTTTCTTTTGTTTGATTTGCCAATGGTTTGTTAAATTTGTTAATCTTTTCAAAGAACCAGCTTTTTTGTTTTGTTGATTTTCTCTATTGTTTTTTGCTTTCTGTTTCATTTATTTCTGCTCTGATCTTTATTATTTCCTTACTTCTAGATACTGTATGATTCTTTTGTTGTTCTTTTTCTAGTTGTTGGTGTTGTTGAGTTACAGTGTTGATTTTGTTTCTTTCCTCTTTTTTGATGTATATATTGCTATCAACTGACCTCTGAGTACTGCTTTTGCTGTGTCCCATAGGTTTTGGTAAGATGTGTCTTCATTCTCATTTGTTTCTAGGAATTTTTTTTTTTTTTCACTTTTTATTTCTTTCATTACTCAGTAGTTTTTGAGCAATGAATTGTTCAACTTCCACATTTAATATTTTTTCCTTGATCTTCCTATTATTAATTTCTAATTTTATAGCATTGTGGTCCAAGAAGATGCTTTGTAGTATTTCAATGTTTTTTATTTTATTGAGGCTTGCTTATGTCCTAACATATGGTCTATTCCAGAGAAGGATCCATGTGCACTGGAGAAGAATGTGAATTGTGCTTTTGTTGGATGGAATGCTCTATATATGTCTATAAGATCAAGTTGGTTGTTTGTGTTGCTGAGTTCTTCTGTATTTTTGTTGAGTTTTTTTCTAGTTGATCTGTCCTTCCTTGAAAGTGGTGTGTTAAAGTCTCCTACTACTTTTGTAGAGTTGTCTATTGTCCCTTTTAATTCAATTAGTATTTGCTTCATGTATTTTGGAGCATTTTCATTGAGTGCATAAATATTTATTATCATAATGTCTTCTTTGTCAATTGACCCTTTCAGCATCATATAGTGTCCTTCTTTGTCTCTTATATTGTTTTTCACCTAAAAGTCTATTTTACCAGAAATTAATTTTGCCACTCCTGCTCTTTTTTAGTTACCATTGGCTTGGTATATTTTTTTCCACCCCTTAACTCTTAATTTGTTTTTATCTTTGTGTCTAAAGTGGGTCTCTTGGAGGCAGCATATCGATGAGTCTTCTTTTCTAATCTAGTCTGCCACTCTCTTTCTCTTGATTGGTGCATTTAGTCCATTCATATTGAGTGTAATTAGTGATAGGTATGAATTGATTGCTGTTATTCTATTGTGTTGTTTTATCATGTTGTTGGAGCTTCCTTGGTCCATATACTTTTCTGTGCTGAGTTGATTTTGTTGTCAAGTGTTTCCTCTCTTTTCTTCTTTATTGTTGGTTTTATGTTTATTAAACCCATATGTTTTCCTTTCTTCTGGACTTGCTTAGGGGGATTGTTAATTTTCTCTGTGGTTATCTTGGAGTGAATTCTTATCTCTATATTTTTAGAACAGTCTGTTCTATGAGGACATTGTTCTGTTTTCCTCTCCATTTGGAAGTTTGTTCCTAGAACTTTTATTCCCTCTATTTGGTTAGTTGCTGCTGTCGTGTGCAGATTGGCTTCCTTGATTTTTAGTGTACAATGTTTTATGGTCTTATTTTGAGTGTCTATTTCTGATTTTGTTTGATGTTGATGTCATGTATCCTGATTTTGTTATCCTCTGTTGTGGGTTCTCTATTTGAAGGACTTCCTTAAGCATTTCTTTTACGGTTTGTCTGGTTTTCACAAAATCCCTTAATTTCTGTTTGTCTGAGAATACCTTTATTTCACCCTCTTATTTGATGGACAACTTGGCTGGATATAGGATTCTTGGTTGGAAGTTCTTTTCCTTCAGTGTTTTATATATGCCATCCATTACCTTCTTGCTTACATGGTTTCTGTTGAGTAATCGGAGCTCAGCCTAACTGCTTGATTATTGTAATAATATTTCTTTTGTCCCAGGCAGCTCGCAAAATTCTTTCTCTGTGTTTGATTTTGGAGAGTTTTATTATGATATGCCTCGGTGTTTTTTTTTCTTGGGGTCTATCCTGTATAGGGTTCTATGAGCTTCTTGGACAAATATCTTTTCTTCCTTCATGATATGGGGGAAGTATTCTGTTAGTAGGTCTACCAAAATTTTCTCTGTGTTTTTTTTCACCTCTCCTTGTTCTGGAATTCCAATGAGGCATATGTTGTTTCTTTTCATGTCATCCCATATAACTCTTAGGTCTTCATTTCTCTTAAACCGATTTTTCTTCATACAGGCTTGTGTCCAGGTATTTGTCTTCCAGTTGGGAAATGTGTTCTTCAGCCAGATCTATCCTATTCTTTTGTGCTCCACTGTATTGTGTAATTCTGTAATTTTGGTATTCATCTTCTGGATTTCTAACTGCTGTTTTTCTATGAGTTCTGATTCTGCATTAATCTTGTTATTTTGTTCTTGAATGGTTTTCCTGAGTAATTCCAGGGTATTGTGTGTGGTCTCCTTGCTTCCATTTGAGATTTCCTTAAGCTCTTGTAGATCTCTATAAACCTACCTTCTAGATTCCTTCTTAGAGAATTCTATTCCCTCCTACTCCTCCATGTTTAATGAGTCTTTTGTTTGAGATTTTACTTTTAATGTCTTATCCTGTTTTTAGTTTTATTTGAGGTTGCCTGTTGTTTCCTAGACATTTTGAAGTTGTCTTTAACTGTTGGTTATGTATTGATTTGTTTTGTCTTGGTTTTATGATTTAATATTTTGAAAATTTTGTGCTAATTTATTTTATTTTTTTGGTTATTAATTCAGGTGTGCTGGGTTGCTCTACAGTTTTCTTTGTGATGATGGAATCACTGTGTGGAATGTGGATGCATGTCTCTGTCATAAAGGGCATTTAGGATTCAAGCCAGCAAGTTTTATGGTGGCTGAATGTGGTTTTTCTATTGGATGAGGCAGGGTAGAGGTGGAGGAAGAGGTAAGAAAAGAGAGATGAAGAAAAGCTCCAAGGTGCCAGGAGTAGTTTCTAGGGCTTGGAGCGGGCTGCTAATGATGACATTATACTGTTACTCACAGGCCTGCAGCTCAAGTTCAGCAAAGACTCTAGTTGTCAGGGGGCTCCCACTTTCTGCCAGGTTCAGACGCAGCAAAAGCCCCACTCTCCAGGCCCTTCTGTGCCAAAAAGCTGAATTAGGATAATTGTCCTGATCTGCAATGGAAGTTCATTCAAGGGCCCACCCACTTGAGGCTTTATTCTCCTCTCTGCTCTCACTCTTCAGCAGTACCCAGAGCCAGAGGGATCTCAGCTCCCTCCCAGCAGTCCCAAGTTTACTGATAAAAGCAGGTGCTGAAGGTAGATCCATGGAGTGGACACAGGTTCTCTGGTGTGGTGCGTTCTCCCCACTGCCCCAGGGAAGTCTCCTATGCCCTTTCTCCTTTTTCTTCTTTTTTGGTGTGTGCATTTGTTGCTATAAATTGGCTCTGATCAGTTTTTGCTGTGTCCCAAAGATTTTGGTATGTTGTGTTTTCATTCTCGTTTGATTCAAGCAATTTTTTCATTTCATTTTTTATTTCTTCTCTTACCCAGTCTTTCTTAAGGAGGGTGAGGTTCAGTTTCCATGTGTTTGTTCTTTTTCCATTGATCTTCCTATTGTTGATTTCTAATTTGATAGCATTGTGATCTGAAAAGATGCTTTGCATTATTTCAAAGTTTTTAAATTTATTGAGACTTGCTTTATAGCCTAAAATATGATCTATCATGGAGAATGTTACATGTGCACTGGAAAAGAATGTATATTGTGCTGTTGTTGGGTGAAGTGATCTGCAGATGTCTATAAAGTCAAGTTGGTGGATTGTATTGTTTAGCTCTTCTGCATTTTTGTTGAGTTTCTTTCCATTTGTTCCATCTTTCAGTGAAAGTGGTGTATTAAAGTCTCCCACTATGACTGTGGAGTAACCTGTTTGACTTTTCAACTCTTTTAAAGTCTGATTTATGTATTTTGGGGTTCTTTCATTGGGTCCATAGATATGTATTATGGTTATATCTTGCTGTTCAATTGATCCTTTAATCGTTATATAATGTCTTTCCTTGTATTGTATGGTGGTTTTTGTCTTAAAGTCAGTTTGATCAGAAATTAATATTGCTACTCCTGTTCTTTTTTGGTTGCCATTTGCTTGATATATCTTTTTCCAACCTTTGATTTTTAGTCTATTTTTGTCTTTGTCTCTAAGGTGTGTTTCTTGTAGACAGCATACTGTTGGGCTATGTTTTCTTATCCAGTCTGCAACTCTCTGTCTCTGGAGTGGTGCATTTAACCCATTAACATTCAGTGTAATTATCGACAAGTATGAATTGGTTGCTGTCATTTTGTTATGTGGTTTTTCATGGTGTTCCTGGTTTCTTTCTTCCATATAATTTTCTGTGCTGATCTCACTATGTTTATGAATCATGTTATCATTTCCCTTGTTGCTATTGTTTCTCTTGTTGTTAATTATCTGTGCTTTTCCTCTTTTTTTATTGTGATGTGAAGATTTATCATTTTTCTTTGAGGTTACCCTGTGATTTATAATTTTCTTCCCAAGTTTAGAACAGTCCATTCTATCTTGCAATTTTCTTGACTTCCTCACCATTTAGAAGTTCTGTAACTAGACTATTTTCCCCTCTTTTTGGTTTGTAATAGTCTTCATTTGCCAACTGATGTCTCTCATTCCCTGTTTACGATCTTGTAAGCTTATTTTACTTTGGGCATGTCTATACTCTGGTAGCATAGTGGCTAAGGCACTTGACTGCTCACCAGAAGGCTGGCGGTTCAAACCCACCAGCCACTCCTCGGAAGGAAGGTTGGGCAATCCTACTTCCGTAGTGATACTGCCTCGGAAACCCAAGGAGGGGTCGCTATGAGTCGGGGCCGACTCGACGGCAAATAACAACAACAACAACATAGCTGTATTGGTTTCTGGGTTATATCTCTTGTATATTAATGGTCAGTTGTTGTTTGCTAATACTGCTTATCTGTTCCAAGGACTCCCTTTAGTATCTCTTGTAAGGTTGGTCTGGTTTTAACAAATTCCCTTTATCCTGGTCACCCAATTCCACTCTGACAAGAATATTCCACAAATGGGATGGCCTTAACAAACAGGATTTTATTCTTTTACAGTTTGGAGGCTTTAAGTCTGAGTTCAAAGGGCCAGGCTCTAAGGGCTGTGTGAAAGCCCCTTGACCTTGGACTTCAGCTCTGCCTCTTGCTCCTGGCCCACTGAAGCTAGAGGCATCTCTTCACTCAGGCAGCTACTGGCTGCCGCAGCTGACAAGCCCAAGGTTGACAAATAAAATGGCACAGTCCCGATGTCACCAAACCACATGGCAGGCCATTAATTTAAGTCCATTGTAAGTCCCAAGGTCAGCAGAGCAGCAGGCAGCTGAACAATGACATGACCACATGCAGGGTCCAAGTGTGCCATAAGCTAGAGACTATTCCCAAGCCTTTTCCTTATGTACAGAAAGAAGACCACATCCCAAAAGCAGCTACTCAGCTGCTTGTGGTAGATTCCACCATGGAGTTGATCATCTACTACCAGCTTCCCAGCCACTCAACCAGGCCCAGTTTAGTTGACATACAAATTTAACTACCACACCCTTACTTTCTACTTATCTGGAAATTTAATTTCACCATCATATTTAAGGGACAATTTTGCCAGGTATATAATTCTTGGTTGGAATTTTTTCTCTTTCAGGGTTTTATAAATACCGTTCCATTGCCTTCTCACTTTCATGTTTTCTGCTGAGAAATCAGAGCTTATTCTTATTGGTTGTTCTTTGTAAGTAACTTTTCGTTTTTCCCATGCTGCTTTCAGGATTCTTTCTTTGTCTTTGGTTTTGATGAGTTTGTTGATGATATGCCTTGGTGATTTTCTTTTGGGATCTATGTTTTTTGGTTCATTGGACTTCCAGATATATTCTCATCTTTCATCATATCCAGGAAGTTCTCTTCCAACAAATCTTGGCAATTTTCTTAGTAGTTTTATTTTTCTCTTCCTGTTCTGGAATTCCAATTACAGGCAAGTTGTTCCTTTTGATGGTATCCCACATGAACCTTAGGATTTCTTCATTTTGTTTTGGTCTTTTTTCTGATTGATCCCTTTCCAAAGAAGTATTCAGATATTTGTCTTCAATCTCATCAATTCTGTCTTCCGTTGAGTCAAATCTATTCTTTTGCCCTTTCAATGTGTTATCTATTTCTGAAAATTTAGTATTAATCTTCTGGATTTCTATCTGTAGATTTTGTATCATTTCTAATTTTTCATTTATTTTGTCATTTTGTTCTTGTATTTTCTTCTGAAATTGTTCTAGGGTTTTGTCTGTGTTTTCCTTGATTTTGTCAGTGTTTTCCTTGATCTGTCTCTCAATCCTTTAATTGAATCTAAATTAATTTAGATTATATTGAATCTAAATATAATTCTTTTGAATTCCTTATTAGGGAGTTCCAATGCTGCTTCTTCTTTGGGGATGTGTTCTGGGTCTGTATCCTGCTCTCTTGTTTCTACCACTTTATCTTGCTTCTTTGTGTGGACTGTGATTATCTGTTGTCTCCAAGACATTGTGAGATTGTTGTACTTAGATATCTGTTAACTGTTTGTGAAGAGCAGTTAAGGGTTAGTCAGCCTCTTCTTGGTGGTTGTTTATCATTGGCCAGTTGGTGGAGAAGGAAGTGGTGACTTTCACTCAGTAAGTGAAGCTTTCCAGTTTTTGGTGTCCAGAATGTCCTTGTGGTTCCCAGCAACAGGAGCCTATTCTCAAGTCCCTGGAATCCGGGAGAATTCTGTCACTTTAAATATCTTAAATGGCCAAACCACTTGTAAACATTCAAAATGGCTGAGCCCTTCAGACAGGCAAAAGTCCACAGCTCAGCCTGCCTTCCTCTTTGCTGCTTCCCTTTTATTCACCAGCCACCAGTGCAGTCTTTCGTGCAGCCCCAGGCTACCAAGGCCAATTTTTAGGTTAAGTCTTAGGTCCTAACACCATTTGGCAATATCTAAACTGTCTGTGCCATCAAGATTACTGACAGACCACAGCTCCCTATGTCTTCTTTTTTGTTTTTTCATGCAAATTCTTCTACTGGTTGGAGTTCAGTCTGCTTCTATATCCTTCCCTTCAAAGCTCAAGGCTCTAGGATTATCTTCTGTATCTGTGTTAATTGATTCCCCTTTTCTTTGTTGAACAGTGTCTGGGCAGTCTGTCTGCCTATTCTGCCATATTACTGGAACTCTCTGGTTTGGTTTTTTTTTTTTTTTTGGATGTTGATGTATAATCCATTCTGAGGTCTGTAGTCTTTTATCTTCATCAGTAAGTGCTTCAAGACCTCTTCACTTCCAGTAAGCAAAGTAGTATTATCTGCCTATTGCAGGTTGTTAATGAGTCTTCCTACAATCCTGATGCTATGTTCTTCATGTAGTCCAACTTCTTGGCTCAATTGCTCAACATACAGATTGAGTAAGTATGATGAAAAGATACAACTCTCATGTGCACCTTTCCTGATTTGAAACCACATAGAACTCCTTTGCTGTATTTGAACTAATGCCTCATGGTCTATGTACAAGTTCCACATGAACACAACTAAGTGTTCTGGAATTCTCATTCTTTGCAAAGTTATCCATAATTTATTATGCACACAGTCTAATGCCTTTGCAAAGTCAGTAAAAAACAGATAAACATCCTTCTGGTATCCTCTGCTTTCTTGCCAAGATCCATCTGTCATCAACAAGGATATCCCTCATTCCACTCCCTCTTCTGACTGTATCTTGAATGTCTGGCAATTCCCTCTCTATGTACTTCTGCAACTATTTTTGAATTGCCTTTAGAAAAATGTTACTTGGATGTAATGTTAATGACATTGTTCGGTAATGTCAGTGTTTTTCTCTTTTTGTTTTCCAACTCCAAATCTTTGCATAATTCATTACAATACTTTGGCTTCTTGAGCTACCCTTTGAAATTTTCTGTTAAGTTCTTTTACTTCATCATTTCTTTCATTCATTTTAGCTACTCTACATTCAAGAGCAAATTGCAGAGTCTCTTCTGACATCCATTTTGGTCTTTTCTTTCTTTTTAATGACCTTTGCTTTCATCATGTATGATGTTCTTGACATCATCCACAACTTGTCTGGTCTTTGGTCATTAGTGTTCAATGAGTCAAATCTACTCTTGAGATAGTCTACAAATTCAGATAAGACATGCTTAAGATCATATATTGGTTCTTATGTTCTTATTTTCATTTCCTTAAGCTTCAACTTCAATTTGCATATGAGCAACTGATGATCTTTTCTGCAATCAGCCCCTCACTTTGTTCTGTCTGATAATATTGATCTTCTCCATCTTCTCTTTGCACAAATGTAGGCAATTTGATTCCTGTGTATTCCATCCAGTGAGGTTCACGTGTATAGTCACCATTTATGTTGTTGAGAAAAGGTATTTGCAATTAATAAGTTGTTGGTTTTGCAAAATTCTATCATACAATCTCCAGTTATCTATCATCTATCTATCATCAAGGACATATTTCTCATTTACTGATCCTTCTTCTTTGTTTCCAACTTTCACATTCCAATCACCAGTAATTATCAGTATATCTTGATTGTATGTTTGATCAATTTTGTACTGCAGAAGTAGGTAAAAATCTTCAATTTCTTCAATTTTGGCTTTAGTGGTTGGTATGTAAATTTGAATAAGAGTACTAACTGGTCTTGTAGGCATATAGATATTATTCTATCACTGACAACATTGTACTTCAAGATAGATCTTGAAATGTTCTTTTTGATAATGAATGTGATGCCATTCCTCTTCAATTTGTCATTCCCTGCATAGTACACCATACTATTGTCCAATTCAAAATGACCACCAATCCACTTCAGCTCACTAATCCTAGATATCAATCTTCAAACATTCCATTTCCTTTTTGACAACTTCCAATTTTTCTAGATTCATACTTAGTATATTTCATATTCCAATTATTGATGGATGTTGGCAGCTCTTTCTTGTTATTTAAAGTCATGCCATCAGCAAATGAAGATCTCAAAAGCTTTATTCCCTCCACATCATAAGGGTTGACTCTACTGAGTCATGAGTCGATGGCAGTGAGTTTAGGTTGGTTTTTTTTTTTTTTGGTCTACTTTGAGGAAGCTGCTCTTCCCCAGTCATATTTTGATTCCCTTTCAACCTGAAGGGCTCCTCTTCTGGCACTATATCAGACAGTGTTCCATTGCTGTTCGTAAGGTTTTCACTGCCCAGGTTTTCATAAGTAGAATTCCAGGCCCTTCTTCCTAATCTCTCTTAGTCTGGAAGCTCTGGTGAAACCTGTCCATCATGAGTGACCCTGCAGGTATTTGAAATACCAGTGGCATAGCCTCCAGCATCATAGCAACACACAAGCACCACAGTACAGCAAACTGACAGATGAGTGCTGGAATTGTGTTTGCACAAAGAAATATATATTTATTTATTAACTTTTATTTACACAAATAAATATATATTCTACTATTGCTAAACTTTAAGTTTTCTTGTTTTTGTTTTCTTTTCCTATTAATTGAGGGAGTGTCTGTGTAGGGAAGAGTTTAGGGAGGGAGGAGCAGTGAGAGGTGGATTATTGGCTTTAGAACTTTTGGATGCAGCTTCCTGGAGATAATGACAAAACAAAACCTCTGTATTTTTCCTCCCCAGGTGGGAAGTTTGGCCCCAGGACATTGTTCAGGTGATGGAACTTACTGGCAAATGAACAGAGAGAGATGAGCTCAGGCAGTTTCAGAATGCTTGCTGAATTCTGCCACTGCACTATCTCCTTCAGAATTTTAATCCTTGATATAACTATTGCTGCTGTTAGCATCATTTTGACCATAAACTTTGAGATAAAATTATTATATTATTTTATGGCCTTCCCCAAAAAGACAAGAACACAAATAATAATTAAGTCTTGCATTATTTTTTTTTTCCAATGTAGAATATGAACAGCTAAGAAAAATAACCCAAAATACATGGGTTCTGATCTGTCTTCAAAGAAATATAGGAATCAATGCAAACTGCTTTTTAAATATAATTTTTTAGCTATAACTGCAGGCAAAAAAGCTCATGAAGTGCTAGACTTCGTAGAAAAATGTATCGAAAAAAAACAAAGATATTCTAGTCCTTGTATGAAATATAATACACCATAATTTATGAGGATAGCACCATGTTAAAGAAAGCAAGGTGAGTATATTACTGTTACAGTTGTTACTTCAGTGATGATGAAGCAAAGTTTGGCTTATATAACTGGAAAGTCCAGAAGATATCTGAGCAAGACTTCTTTCAACAGCTTAGATATGAACCCTGGCCCAGTTTCTTACTTTCTGTCTTTGCCTTCTGCCATGCAGGCTAGTCTCAAAGCAACCCATACAGTGCCAATAAGGCTGCCCTCCTATCCTAAACTACATATTGTCTTATTTATACCAACAGAAAAGGGAGTTCATTTTTATTTTGAACACAGAAACAAATATGACTTGATACCAAAGATGTAAAAGATGACCAAGAGAAGAGAGATATAACTGAAATGGTCAGAAAAACAGATATCATATAAATAGGAAGAATATGTTGTTCATAAATTATTCCCAAATACCCTAAAATCCGTAATCATGAATAACAGTGCTATGATAAGTTATTAAGGAAAAATCTGAATTTGGGAGTGGTTGCTTAATTTGGTGGGGAAGAGAATGTTGTTTTTGCAAATACAGTCTCTCACAAAACATCCCTTCCAAATACAAACTCACTGCCATAGAGTCAATTTGCACTTGTAGTGACTCCCATTGGGTTTCCAGGTCGATAAATGTTTACGGAAGTAGATTGCCCCCTCTTCCTTCTGTAACCCCTTCTGTGGGTTTGAATCACCAATCTTCTGATTAGCTGTGAGATGCCTTAGGCACTGTACCACTAAAGCTCCTTAAACATCCCTTTAGTGGCTTTAATCCAGCACTTCTTATCAGACTTATGATTGAAGACATGGTTTCTGGATATGATGCATTGATAAGGGGAAAATATATACATATATATATATATGTAGAGAGAGAGAGAGAGCTAGGCTTTAAAATAACAGTCTAACATTATTTTTGAAAGTATAGAGTAAGTAAACTGTGACTAATTGCTCTCCAGGTGACACAGGTAAAATAAATCATAATGTTATATGTTATTTAGCATTATTTTCCTACATGATGCTTATTCCACACCACTATAATTTGACTCAAACATATGTCATATTGACCACAGACCAACTTCAAATATAAGCTTAATGAAGCACCTTAAAAAGATTTCAAAGGAATAACTTTTTAGTAGCAAAAATAGCTCTCAAAAATCTTTATTGCCTTGAAATCATAGAATGTTATGACAAAACACTGAATGGGTTCACCTATATCAGTCACCTACATAAATCACAGGTATATAAATCACTTATGTTAAGATATTTATATTTGGATTGACCTGGGGGAAATGTCAGGAAATCTCTTAGTTATCTCATCTGTAAAGTAGAAATAATAGCAGCTCTATGAAACTCATTTGGATTAGGAAGGCTTATTTGGAAGTTGTAGCCCAGAAAAAAAAAATAAAAAAAAGAAAGAAAGAAAGTTCTTCAAATACACTTGATTCAAATGCATCATTCTTTTATTTGGTGAGGCTGTCATCCTCAAACTAGGACACAGTTTCTGGAAGAATATGTTTAGTGTTGAAAGACAAGAGACACCTGCCTCAAATGCAATCAGCCAATCCATGCTGGCCCTCAATACAGGTAAAGAAACTACAGTCAAATTGCCCTCACATGCACTTACCTCAGATTATCACCTTGAAAAGTGTAGAAATATCACACAAACACAAAACATAAGAAAATATGTTCCCATCCTCAAGACACTTATAAATCCACTTAGCTTAAAATTTAATCCATTTGAGAGAAGATGCTTTATTCACTACTCACAGTAAATGGTCCTTCCTCTCTATGGAAGTATTCCAAGGTGAAGAAATATTCTAGAATTCTTTCACTGATGACAAATCCTTTAGTTTTTAACATGCCAGGAATGTTCCTACCTTAGAACCTTCATACTTTCGGTTCCCTCATCTGGATGACTGTTTCCCAGGTCACTGCACATTTTGCACCTTCTCTGATGGCCCCTTTTTCCCAAATGAAAGGACTGTGATCATTCACCTAAATTAGCAGCACCTATTTTGCTATCAGACTCTGAAGAACTCCCTCCCACTTTCCCCGCTCTGGGGAAATAGAGAAACATGACTCCCTCAGTTGCTTTTAGCTTATTTAAAGCTAGCTATCATTTAGCAAATGTTTTTAGATCTCTAAATTCTCACCACAGCACTAGAAGATTTATATCATTATCTCTATATAACAGATAAGGAAAGCAAGCTTAGAAAGGTTAAGTAACCTGCCCAAAATCACAGAGTAAAACCAGGTAATCTATCAGCAACCAGCATTAATTACCTGAGCACCTACTATGTGTAAAGCATTTTATTGGTTGGGATATGAAATTGACCATATGGCACCCCCACTCTCAAGGACCTTCCAATTTCTTTGAGAAGAAAAGACAGAACAGGTTGTTCACAACATGTACTATAGAACTATAAAGATTTAAAGGAGGGAGGAATCACTGGAAAACAGAGGCAGCAAAAATCACAGACAAGCTCTGACTCAGGAAGATCATAAAGACAAAATAGCACTTTCATAAATGAAGGGACATTACAGGAATAGGGAATGTTTCCTTTTAGAAACACGTCAGTTCATCAGTTCATCCATTTATAGTACATTAAACAAAGCTCTGGGAAAATTTAGAGTTCAAAAACCATTTAAGAAAGACAAATATCCATAGTCCTTTTGAAAGATATTCAGAATAAGTTTAAAACATATACAGATTAAGCGGGAAAAAATAATAAGATATCTGTGTAAATGCAACACAACGCACTGCTGTGCAGTCGGATCTGACTCACAGCGACCCCTCCTTGGATTTCTGAGGCAGTATCACTATGGAAGTAGATTGCCCAACCTTCCTTCCCAAAAGTGGCTGGTGGGTTTGAACCACCAGCCTTCTGGTTAGCAGTTAAATGTCTCAGGCATTATGCCACCAGAGCTCCCAGATACCTGTGTAGGCTAGTAAAAAAAAACAATAAATGGGCAAGAGTACCACTTGCAGCCTTCTTTCTATGATATTGGAGAGAACATTTGTTAAATTCCAAGTCTTCCTACTATAAACAGGAGTTGCTGCCTATGATTTGTGTACAACTTCAGTCTGTCACAGAGCCTTAGGAAAAGTTTTTCCCCAGAGAAATACCTATAAATGACATTTATTATCTCTGTAATTTTAGTTGAAAAATTGGTTCAGTTTTACAAGTTAAAACATGAATTTCCCAACTGTCAACAATGCAAACTCAATCTGGGATCTGAAAATCCTAGTGGTGTTATTCTTTACATCATTATTACCAACAAGAAAGATCCTGCAATCAAAAGTTAGCTGACAATTGAGTTCATTAAGCCCAAAGGCAAAATATCCAGCTCATTCGCTTGTAGCTGAATGAGCTCTGCCCTCCTAGACAAGCATAAGCACTTGTTAGAGATAGTGAATTTGGAAAGTGTGCCTGAAGACAACCAGACACTGGCTTGGTGGTTCTCAACTTTGCTTGAACAATAAAATCATCTGAGAAACTTCTAAAACTACTGATGTTCAAGGTCTCTAGGTGGGACTCAGGCATCTATGTATTTTCAAAGCTTCCAAGGTGATTTCAGTGTGTAGCTAAGATTCTGAATTACTGCTTCTATTTGTCGTGTACCATGTCTACCCTGCATCTATCTCTATCAGAATCACCTGTGGAACTTTTATAAAACATACTGTCCAGATTCCACCTATAAGAGATAGTGGATCCATTGGTCTGTGATCCATAACATTTTAAAATTCCCCCAGATAATTCTAATTGGCAACCCAGGACTGAGAATTATTATTGGTAATAAATATATATCTGTCATTATTTACATGCTATTCTTTTATTAGGAAAATAGTGATTGAAAAATTACAGTCAAGCCCTTAGTGATATGAAATCCTAAAACCAAAAAGCTAAAGGTGGCTCCAATATTTTGAAAGAGAAGGGGAGTCCACATTTCAATTATGACTTCTGAGTCGAAATGCATTCTTAGAGCAAATAGATAAACTGTAAAACAAACTAAAAGTAAACATAAATTTCACCACTCATCTGTTAGCTTGTCATATTTCAATGGCTTGTGTGTTTCTACAATGATATGCAGCTAGCTCTGCCTCTGGTAGGTATTTCAGATACCAACAGGGCCCCCCAAGATGGACAGGTTTCAGCAGAGCATCCAGACTAAGACTAGGAAGAAAGAGCTGGTGATTGAGCTCTACAAATCAGCCAGCAAAGATCCTACAGATAACAATGGTCTGATTAGCAACAAATTGAAGGGATGATGCAGGACTGGGCAACATTTCATTCTGTTGTATATGGGGGTCTACAGGAGTCAGAGCTGTCTCCACAGCAGCTAACAACAAGAAACATAAATTGAACATTGATGGGGGTGTTTGTTAGTGATAATGGTGTTCTGGTTACCTAGTGCTGCTCTGACAAGAAATATACCACAAATGAGAAGGCCTTAACAAACAGGAGTTTGTTATTACAATTTGGAGGCTTTAAGTCCAAGTTCAAAGTGCCAGGCTCTAGGGGTTGGGTAAAAGCCCCTCAACCTTGGGATCCAGCTCTGCCTCCTGCTCCTGGCCCCTGGAGCTAGAGGCTTTTCTTTACTCAGACAGCTGCTGGTTGCTGAGGCTGAGAAGTCCCAAGGTTGACAAGTAATAAGGCACAGTCCCGATGTTACCAAACCACACGGCATGCCATTAACTTAAGTCCATTGTAAGTCCCAAGGTCAGCAGAGCATAGTAGTCTACTGAGCAATGACACAACTACATGCAGGATCCAAGCATGCCATAAGCTAGAGACCTTTCCCAAGGTTTTTCCTTATATACAGGAAGCAGACCACATCCCAAAGGCAGCTACTCAGCTGCTTGTGGTAGATCCCACTATGAAGTTGATTGCCAGTCTCATCATGCGGAATACTACCACCAGCTGCCCAGCCTCTCAGCCAGGCCCAGCCAAGTTGACACACAAACATAACTACCACATAAGGTTACTTCTCTCTTCCCTCTTCCTCAGAATTTTCAAATTCAGAAATATGAAATCTTCACACTAGGGAAGAAGCAGGGTTTTTGTTCCTCCTTATATTTGATCCTCCTTATATTTGCTGCTCCTCTTTTCTCCTTTATGTTGATGGCTCCCATTTATTAAACAGACTGCTGACCATTGTATCCAAATGTTCCATCAACCCCAATACTCACTTAGGATATAAGGAGCTGAAATTATCCTCTACTCACATTAAATCAACTCAATCTTCCAGTTTCACTTGGAGTCACTTTGTAACACTTTCTTTTTTTTTCCCCATCAAGTCAGAAATCTCATGGTATAAATTCTTCCACTGGGGGTTTAATTCTTACCTCTTCCATCTCCATCTCTAAGAGCTACCCCTATAGTAGACCTTCTATCCTTTCCAAATGTGAATTACTGAATATTATGTTCTTTATTCTCCCTCACTCCTCCTTTTTTCAGTCTCTTAGATATCACCAGCAGACTAAACTTGCTGAGGGACCCTTTTCATCACGTCTCTTTCCCATTCCTAACCCCCTGCATGAATTCCTATTTCCTATCACTTTGAAAGTTATCTTTTTTTGAGATATGTCATACATTGATTTTCCCCTAGATACTTTATCCCAACCACATCTCTACACATTTTTTTCCTTTATTACTTTGCTCTTACCTTCAATTGCCTCCACTATTCCTTCTGCTTACCCAAACATCCATTAAAGTAAAGAAAAAAGCCATTGTCATAAGTTGTCCTCATTTTAAAATTCAATGCAGGAATTTAAATAGGTGGAAGTTAATGCTTAGATGACTCCACCTACGAAATAAATCATAAACTGTATTTTACATTTGGGACTGAATCAAGAACACCCATGGAGGCAAACGGGGGTTGACACCCATTTCCACTGGAGCCACCTATGTATGTCCAGTTCTGCTGACCCAGATCCTATAATGTATTAATTTCAAAGGATGCTCATTCCAATGATGTTTAGAGAAATAGGAATCAGGAGAGAGTAATGCTTCAAAATAATTGAGCCCAGAAGGTACTGCATCTTGAAAATATGGTAAATAAAGGCTCTAAAAATTTACGAAAAGTGCAGCTCCCTCGCTTGAGTGGACCTACAATCTCAGTGAAAGACAGTCAGGACCCGCTAAGCATGTATAATATCATGGAGCAGATGATGTGACCACTTTGTGATTTGAACATTTATAGGGAACACAGAAACCATTAGTTGTTTGGAATTCATTTTACAGATCACTGCCATTACACTGGCTCGTTCTGGACCACTCTGCTAGGATGAAAATGGTTCCAGAATACAGTTTCCACTAGGTTTCTGCAGAAATCAAAAAGGCTCACTGGAAATGGTACATTGCATGGTATGCGATGCCTAGCAATGAAATTACACTGCAGTCTCGTGCCTTATGGGAAGTGCACTGACTCGTTCCCACAAGGTTTGTTTGTGTCTGTGCTTTCATTTTCAGTTTTGGGCCTGTCAGAGAATGCAGGCCAGGGCAAATTATTATCTCCTCATGATGTCAGATCTTGGTTAGATTTTTGTTTCATTCTGGTATGGAATCACCCAGGGTTGTATATTGCTGTTTCTATTAATAAAATGTGTCCTGTTGAGTTTGAGGATGTATTTCTTTTCATAATTCTCAAAAGAAACATTGCATTGCTTTTCTGGAGCACAATTTTCAATACCTTCTGTGTTTTTCTTGAGTATACAGTATTGTCATTGAGGTTATTGAGGTTGGGAGAAAAAATTTCAAGAATAGAACTGGAAGTCCTGTTGTGAATAAAATGTATGTGGTGAGATTTTCACCCACACACAACAGCTTTGCTAACACCACCCACATTTTAGAGTGCTTCCTTAAATTTCCCTCTGCATCACGCTTACTTCAACCATAGCGCCAATGCTGCTGCATTGTCACTTCTGTCTTTGCCTTTCTCTCCCACTAGACATGGATATCCTTTAGGATAACCAAAAATTTGTTGCCACCGAGTCTATTCCAACTCAAAGCAACCCTATAGGACAGAGAGACCTACCCCATAGGGTTTCCAAGACTGTACTCTTGAAGCAGACTACCGTATCTTTCTTCACCTGAACAGCTGGTGAGTTCACACCACAGACCTTTTGGTTAACAGCCAAACACCAAACCACTCCACCACCAGGGTTCCTTTCCTTTAGGATAGAAATGATCATTTATCTCAGAATTTCATTGCCAATGCACCCTGTTCAATAAATGTTTGTGGAATCAGATCTATATTTGTGCTTTTAGACATGCAGGAATTAGAACACTTATTTATATAAGGATTTTAAAAAATAAAATCTATGATAAACTGGAAAGAAGAAAACTCTGGGATAGAAATTAGTCACAGAGGAGTAAAATGTGAGAAATGGTTAGAGATATATTTGAAACTTTTTTTTTTTTTTTTTTTTTTGCTTTTCCAACTCAGGAAAGAATCCATGGGAGAAAACCTAACATGACAAGGACCTTTTTCCATGAGGCCAGGGTCAGAACAGGGTCCCAACAACCTCTACATTTGTGTCTTAGTTATGTAGTGCTCCTATAACGTAAATACCACAAGTGGAGGGCTTCAAAGAGCAGTTCGGAAGTTTATCACAGTTCAGAAGGCTAGAAGTACAAATTCAGAACGTGGCTCTAGGATAAAGTGCTCCCTTTTCTGTTTCAGCTTCAGGTAAATAATAATAATAAAACAAATCATTGCCATCGAGTCAATTTCTGACTTAGAGCGACCCTATTGGACAGGGTAGAACTACTCTATAGGGTTTCCAAGGCCGTAAATCTTTACAAAAACAGACTGCCTCATCTTTCTCACACAGAGTGGCACCACCAACCTTTTAGTTAGCAGCTAAATGTCTGAGCCACTGCACCACCAGAGCTCCTTTCAGCTTCTAGTAGCTGCCAACAATCCTTGTAAATGCATGTTTCCATTGTCTGCCTTCCTCTTCTCACTGTGGGTGTTTCTGGGTCCATTCTGCTCTTTTTATAAATCAGAAGTGATTAAGTTTATAACTCACCCTACTCAGTTCTGGTGGTGAGTGCCTAAGCCATTTGCCTGCTCACCAAAATGTCAGTGGATCAAACCCACCAGCTGCTCCATGGATGGAAGAAGAGGCAATCTACTCCCATAAAGATTTACCACCTTGGAAACTCAATGGGGATCACTATGAGTCAGAATCTACTCGATAGCAGTGAGTCTTGTTTTATTTTGTTTTTTTCCTACTCAGGTAGGACCTATTTAACAAAACAAAGAAAACCCTATTTTCAAAAAGGATCCTATCACAGGTATGGGGCAGGGGGCATGTGGTGTGGTCCAGTTGATTCCCACTCATAGTGAGCCTATAGGACAGAGTAGAACTGCCTCACAGGGTTTCCAAAGCTGTAATCTTTATAAGAGCATATGGTCAGACCTTTTCTTCCTTGGAGCCTCTGGTGGATTCAAATGGCCAACATTTCGGTCAGCTCTGGTGCCATAGTGCCTAAGGCATTTATTTGACTGCTAGCCAGAAGGTTAGTGGTTCAAACCCACCTGCTGCTCCATGGAAGAAAGATGGGACAATCTACTTCCAGAAAGATTTACCGCATATGAGTCAGAATTGACTCCATGGCAGAGAGTTTCTGTTAGCAGGCAAGAACTTTAACCATTGCACCACCAAAGATCCTTATTCACAGTTATAGGGACCAAAATTTCCATAAATAATTTTGGGGAACCAAATATCAATAACAACATATTTATGGCTCTTTTTCTGTTGAAATTTTTGGAGACAAAAGTAGAAGGGCTTTGAGACACTCCTGTCAAGAAAGGAGTTTGTCGGAGTTCCAGCAACATGGCAGACTAGGCAGAAAGACTGCACAGACCCTCTTCAACAAAGAAAAGGGAAACCAATTAACATAGACACAGAAGATAATCCTGGACCCCTGAGCCTTGAAGGGAAGGATATAGAAGTGGACTAAACCCCAACTAGCAGAAGAATTT
>NW_006921615.1:14322587-14335892 GCF_000298275.1 Orycteropus afer afer
AGGGAGAACAATGAGGAACAAAACTCAAAATCATTTGGAGGAAAAAAAAAAAAGGGTGGGGGGACCAGGTTTGTTGGTCCAATAGAGCCTGGTGGAACCACTGAGACTATGGCCCCTAGCTGCCCTTCAGGTCTGGAATTGAACCCACATCTGTGCTTTCCAGCCAAACAGAAGAGAGGCATGTAAGTTGAACATTTACCTGAGGTAGATACACCTCTTGGAGAGAATAATCATTGAGAAAGAAGGGCTGCCTATGCACAGGGAGACAGCTCAAGGGGCAGGAGTCCATGGAGGGATGGACACTGGGAAGAGGTAATTATGGGGAGGAAGTGGAAGGGGAGCTGTTGCTTTGTGGTAAACTGTGGTCAATGTCATGAGACAAAGTTTATGTAAACTGCTGTATGGAAAGTGAATTTTCTCCATTAATCTTCACCCCAATCACAACAAAAAAATATATATATATAAAACACTGAAAAAAAAAAAGATAGGAGATTGTCATAGGAAGTGAATTAATTAAAACCATTGAAAAGGTTAAAAGTAGAAAGGTTAAGATGTCTATTGGAATACAGTATATGTACTATGCTTGTCTATGGATGAATTTTGGATTTTCCTGAGATCATATAAAACTAACAGACTAAATTTAATGAACTCTTTTGCCCCAGATATAAATATTGTGGTGACATTTGAAAATAGGTATGCTGGCACCTCTCCAAATGGAAACAAAGGCGTTCTTTGTGAGCCATGAGTTTAGAATATCCCTAAGAATACAGAATTTGGAGTATCCTAAGAAGCATATTTAGGTAGTTTTAAGGGTTAAAGATTTTAGAGTTAGATTAAAACTGTTACTGACAAGTCAATTCCACCTCATGGTGACCTCATTTATTGCAGAGTTGAACTACTCTCTATAGTGTTTTCATGGTTGTGACCTTTCAGGAGCAGATCCCCAAGCCTTTCTTCCATGGTGTCTCTGGGTAGCTTTGAACTACCTACTTTTGAGTTAGTTGCCAAGCACTTAATCATTTGTGCCACACAGGTTTTTCCAAGAGTCAGACTACCTACATTGAAATGTCAGATATGCTGCTTAGTAGCTGTTTGCTTTTGCTGGATTTTCTTAATCTCTCTATACCCAGTCAATCCTGATGAAGTATGTTGTCCTTATCTCATTTGGTTTTCATGAGGATTCAGTAAGATGATATATAATAAGCACTTAACAAAAATTAGTTCTTTATCAAAATAATCAATGAGTCCCAGAGGTAGAGCAGTTAAGAGCTTGACTGCTAACTGAAAGATGAATTGTTTAAACTTACCAGCCACTCCTCGGGAGAAAGATGAGGCAGTCTGCCCCTACAAAGATTTATAGCCCTGGAAACCCTATGGGGTAGTTCTATTCTGTCCTACAGACTCCCTATGAGTTGGAATCAATTCAACAGCAACAGGTCAGATTTATTATAACAATCATCCTATGTAGTGTTGTTACAATTTACGTTCTGTGGAAACCATTAGATGCTATATGGTAGTTCATATGAAGTTCTTGAGGAAGCTGAGAAACTTGTTGGTATATCTAAGGCCTTTTAAGATTGACACTGGAGTAGGGAAGTTATGTCTTCCCATAGAAGTCCTTGCATGTTTAAAAGATGATAGATTTGATGGAGCATGATTGTGATTAATCTGCTGATGGACTGATATTATTAACAATTAATATTTCATTTTATACAAAAATGTATGATTTCAAACCCACAGAGAGAGTTAAGGAACTAAATAAAAGGCAGCAGACTAAATTGTTGACTGATAATCATGTCTGGGTGAAGAAATTACGTTTTTCACTTCCTTCTTTATATATTCCACACTTTTGTAATAAATGTATATTTTTAATTATTAAAATGTTGGTAAAAGTATTTTATAATCTTGTAAAAATTAGGTCCTAAGGGACAGAAAAAAGAATTAATTTCAGATTATCTACCTCATCTCAACAGAAGTTGGATTTTCCCCCCTTTCATTTGCTGTTTTTTCCATACTTACTAGGTTTTAAGACTCTTATCTCTATAGGAAAGAATCCTCATAACTTTATGCATCAGATATCAAATTCTTCCACATTAAAATGCCAATTTGATGACCAAGACTTACTTAGAATACTACCAAGGAATGTCCCTGATGTGTTCATTGACTCACCTGGAATAGTAATAAGGCAAACTGAATCCCATTTGCTCCATTAATTCTATGAACATTTTCCCCATGGAAAGTATGAAGCAGTACATATGGGTACAAGACGAACTATGGACCAAAATGTATGAGTAATTCTGACTTAGGTAGAAAGCCTCTTTTAAGAATTCACTTCCCTATGATGGTGAAGCTAAAAAAAAAGCAGCCAAAGAAGAACTTTGGTGTCTGAATGTCTACATTAAAGATGGGAAGTACAGCCCTGGAGCTGTGCACATCCCCTCCAAGTTCTACCACGATGCCACAGCGCCAACCCACACATGAGGGGATTTTGAGACTTGAGAAGAAACTTACTTGCTTTCCCAGGTTTCATGATTTTGATTAAGCAGGTGGTTAGTTGTGGAGTTCATTTATTACCCTTGAATGATAAAAGCACTAAAACATGGATTTAAAAATCCTAAAATGATCTGTGCTGGTGCCATAGTGCCTAAGGCATTTGACTGCTAACCAGAAGGCTGGCAGTTCAAACTCACCAGCCACTCCTTGGAAGGTAGAATGGGCAATCTACCATAGAGATACTGCCTCAGAAACCCAAGGAGCAGTCACTATGAGTCCAAGCAACTCGATGGCCATGAGTTTTACTTTGACTTACAAATCTCTCTTGGATTATGGAAGTCTTTGAGTAACTGATGAGTCTTCTGCATGAAGTAGCTATTTGAAGGACATACCAACATCATATTTATTAATAACACCTGAGGTTTCAGAACAACATTGTTGTTAGGTGCCTTTGAGTCATCTTCGACTCATAGCAACCCTATGCACGGCAGAATGAAACACTGCCCAGTCCTGGACCATCCTCATGATTCTTGCTATATCTGATCCCATCGCTGCAGCCACTGTGTCTATCCATCTCATTGAGGGCCTTCCCCTTCTTCATTGATGCTTCACTTTACCAACCATCATATCCTTCTCCAAGGAATGGTTCCTTCTGACAACATGACCAAAGTAAGTGAGATGAAGTCTGGCCATTCTTGCTTCCAAGGAGCATTATGGCTGCACTTCCTCCAGGACAGATTTGTTAGTCCTTTTAGCAGACCATGGTACTCTTAGCATTCTTCTCCAACATCAAAATTTAAAAGCATCAACTCTTCTTCAGTCTTCCTTATTCATTGCCCACTGCTCACATAAGAGGTGATTGAAAATACCATGGCTTGGGTAAAGCGCAACTTAATCTTCAAGGAGACATTGTTGCTCTTCATCACTTGAAAGAGGTCCTTTGCAGCAGATTTGCCCAAAGTGATATGTCATCTGATGCCTTGACTGCTGCTTCCATTGGTGTTGATTGTAGAGCCAAGTAGTATGAAATACTTGACAACTTAAATCTTTTCCCTATCCACTGTGAAGCTGTTTATTGGACCAGTTGTGAGGATTTTGTTTTCATTATATTGAGGTATAATCCATACTGCAGACTGTAGTCCTTAATCTTCATCAGCAAGTTCTTCAAGTCATCTTCCCTTTCAGCAAGCAAAGTTGTGTTATCTGCATATCACAGGTTGTTAATGAGTCTTCCTCCAATCCTGATGCCACATTCTTCTTCATATTATCCAGCTTCTTGGATTATTTGCTCAGCATACAAGTTGAATAAGTATGGTGAAAGTATATAACCCTGACACACTCCCTTCTTGATTTTGAACCATGCAGAATTCCCTTGTTCTGTTTGAATGACAGCCTCCTGATCTATGTACAGGTCCCTCATGAGGACAACCAAGTGTTCTGGAATTCCCATTCTTCTCAATGTTATCCACAATTTGTTATGAACCACACAATTGAATGTTTTTGCACAGTCAATAAAACATAAGTAAACATCTTTCTGGTATTCTTTGCTTTCAACCAAGATCCATGTGACATCAGCAATGATAGCATTCATTCCACATCCTCTCCTGAATCCAACTTGCATTTCTGGAAGCTGTCGATATACTGCTGTAACCTTTTTTAATTATCTTCAGTAAGATTTTACTTGCATGTGATATTAATGATGTTGTTCGATAGTTTCCACCTTCTGAGGGATCACCTTTCTTTGGAACGGGTACAAATATGGATCTCTTCCAGTCAGTTGACCAGGCAGCTGTCTTCCAAATCTTTTGGCATATCTGAGTGAGTGCCTCCAGTGGGACATCCATTCATTGAAACATCTCAATGCGTATTCCGTCAGTTCCTAGACCCTTCCTTGTTCTTCACCAATTCCTTCAGTGCAGCTTTGACTTCTTCCTTCAATACCATTGTTCTTGATCATATACACCCTCCTGAAATGAATGAATATTACACAAATGTAGTTGATCTGATTCCTGTGTACATCATCTGGCATAGTCCACCTGTATAGCTGCCATTTATGTTGTTGGAAAAAAAGGTATTTGCAATGCATAAGTCATTGGTCTTACAAAATTCTATCATGTAATCTGCAGTGTTATTTCACCAAGGCCATATTGTCCAACTACCTGTAATTCTTCTTTGTTTCCATCTTTTGCATTCCAATCACCAGTGATAATCAACCCATCTTGATTGCATGTTTGCTCAATTTCAGACTGCAGAAGTCAGTAAAAATCTTCAATTTCCTCGTCTTTAGCTTTGCAGGTTGGTGCACAAATTTGAATGGTAGTAGTATTAACTGGTGTTCTTTGTAGGCATATGGATATTGTCCTATCATTGATAGCATTATAACTAACTTTAATAACTAACTTTAATTCACTCTTTTATAATTTAAACTCCTTTTCTTGTCTTCAATAGAGAAAATGGGCTTTTGGGCAAAGATCTTATTGCAACATGTTTTGATTTTAGAGGAGTTAAGTTACTTAACAACAGTCTTTCTTTGATGTAAACACTTTCCATTCATCTCACTTTTATTTAATAATCCAATTTCTCAACACATGAACCATTCCTACTTTACTCCTGTAACTTTCTTTCTCTATCTTTCTTGCCTGATTTTTAACTAAAGATTCCAAACTGTGACACTTACAGGAAAGAATAACTACACTCTTAGTTTTGCTATGTACCCAATTCTATTGGCAGATTCTTGAGGTTACACTGAAAATCTACAATTAATGTTCGGGTTCTGAATTGCAAGTCAAATATTATGTTGTGCCTCAAAATCTAACATCCTCAGAAAGGGAGATTAAAATACTTCCTATAATTTCTGGTGTTTACAATATTTAAGGTATTTAGAGGAATATAGGGGCAGTGATGGTTCAGTGATAGAATCCTCACCTTCCATGCAGTAGACTCAAGTTTGATTCCTGGACCATGCGCCTTGTACAAACCACCACTCATTTGTTGGTGGAGGCTAACATGTTGCTCTGATGCTGAACAGATTTTAGCAGAGACTTCAGACTAAGATGAAAGGCCTGGTGATCTGCTTCTGGAAACCCTAAGACAGTAGTCTAAACCACAACTGGTCATAGGGATGGTGCAGACAGCATTTTGTTTTGCTGTGCAAGGGGTTGTTATGAGTTAGGGGGCTGATTCAACAGTAGCTAACAACAAACAACAAGAAAAATATAGAGTTTAAGATAAAGTCTGTACCCTCATGAAATTTAAAATCTGTTAAGATTGGCAAATAAGTAATACAAGACAGAATGCAATAAGTGCCCAAGGGACTGTCCCAGTGATTACTTGAGATTCAGAGAAGGAAGCAATTATTTATATAGCAAGAAGCAAGAGAAGGAAAAAAAGAGTGAAGGGATAACATCACATCTCAGACACTGCTAAACAAGGCTCAGTTCCCTAAAGCATGGCCAGGTAGTCTGGGAGGGGTCAACACCTAGAACCATACATGACAATTAAGGTGGATGACCTACTAAGGAAGCAGAGCCAGCATTAGGTGCTATAAGAGAGTTGAATCCATCAGACAGAACACAATCTGTGGCAAAAAAAATAGGATATAACAACATGATAATTCAGAATAACATTTTGGGGGAAGAGGGCATGAAAGTAGGGAAAAGAGGTAGCATATTAAAAATAGCCAGGAAGAAAAGGATTAACACAAAGGAAAGATATACTGACATACAGAAAACAGCAAGAAAAAAAAGAGAGATGAAATTTGAAGGGCCAACTGGAGAAGCTATTGGAATTGGAAGCAGGTAACAAAGCCACTTTTTGGTAGTGTTGTTGTTAAGTGCTGTCGAGTCGCTTCCGACTCATAGCAACCCCGAGCACAGCAGAACAAAACACCACCCGATCCCACACCAGCTCCATGATCCTTGCTATACTTGAGCCCATTGTCGCAGCCACAGTGTCAATCCATCTCGTTGAAGGCCTTCCCCTCTTTTGCCGACCCTCCAACTTATGAAGCAGGACATCTTTCTCCAGGGAATGGTCCCCTCTGACAGCATGACCAAAGTAGGTGAGACGAAGTTTGTCCATCCTCGCTTCCAAGGAGCATCTTGGCTGCACTTCCTCCAGAACAGATCTATTAGTTCTTTTGGCAGTCCATGGTACCTTCAGCATTCTTCCCCAGCACCACAACTCAAAAACATCAACCCTTCTTCAGTCTTCCTTATTCATTGTCCAGCTATCACATGCATTATAACTAACTTTAATATCTAACTTTAATTCTGCCACTGGTGTTTCAAACCCAGTGGGTGCACGTGTTGCACAGGTATCAGCCCAGCTTGCAGACTGAGACAGACTAGGAAGAAGGAGGAGGCCATCCACTTCTCAAAGAATTGGCCAGGGAAAACCTTATGAATAGCAGAGAAACACTTGTCTTTTTGGTAGAAGATGAGCAAATAGGATGGAACCTCTCAATGAAATGGATTGACCCAGTAGTCACAACAATGGATTCAAACATACCAAGGATCATAAAGATAACACAGATCTGGGCTTTTCATTGCTTTTCTGTTATACATAAGGTCTCTATTAGTCTGAGTCAGCTTTAGAGCAACTAACAAAAACAATGCCACTGAGACTTACAGCTACCATGGTAGATATAAAGTAATAATAATAACAGTTTTTGCAATGCGTAAGAGGCACAGATGCATCATGTGTATTGACTCATTTAACTGTCACAATAATGTTATGAAGTGTTGTTATTGTTGTTGTTAGATGCCATTTAGTTGGTTCTCACTCATAGCAACCCTATGTACAACAGAATGAAATCCTACCCAGGCCTGTTCTCACATTTACTGCTATTTGAGCCCACTGTCGCAGCACTGTGCCAATCCCTCTCCTTGAGGTCTTCCTCTTTTGTGCTGACTCTCTACTAAGTGTGGTGTCCTTCTCCAGAGACTGGTCCCTCCTGATAACATGACCAAAGTACAAGAGACAAAGTCTGGCCATTCTCACTTTTAAGGAGCATTCTGACAATACCTCTTCTAAGACAGATTTGTTCATTCTTTTAGCAGTCCATGGTATATTCAATATTCTTCACTAACTCCATAATTCAAAGACATCAACTCTTTTTCAGTATTCCTTATTCATTGTCCAGCTTTTGCATGCATAACTCATTGCCATCAAGTCAATTCCAACTCATAGTGACCCTCTTTGGGTTTCTGAGCTAATAAATCTTTATGGAAGTAGATTGCCCAGCTCCTTCTGTGGAGTGGCTGGTGGGTTTGAATGACCAGTCTTTTGGTTAGCAGTCAAATGCCTTGGGCACTGTGCCACCAGAGCACCAGCTTTTGCATGCATAGAAGGGGATTAAAAATATCATGGTTCAGATCAGGCATACCTTAGTCCTCAAAGTGACATCTTTGCTTTTTAACACTTTAGAGAGGACTTTTGCAGCAGATTTGCCCAATGCAAATGGGCAATATATTATGATGTAGATAATGTTATTGGCATTTTACAGTTTAGAAAACTGACATACAGAGGCCAAGTGACATGCCTAAGAATACACTGCCAGCCAATAAGTGATAGAGCCAGACTTCAAACCCTGCAGTGGCTTCAGAGTTCATAGTCACACTCTTGGCCTCTATGCTTTGTTAGCTGGCGATGTCTTTAGTGCTGTCTGAATATCTGTGGAATATTTTCAAGAGAAATATTTTCCCGGGAGCTGATGCCACTGCTGAAACCCTGCTCTCCTCTCAGCAGGGAACAATAAGGTAGGTTTTCCTTTTCTAAACTGTATTGAAAGTCACATCACAGTTTCAGAATTGCATTTTGTTTCCAATATTTCAGGTGCGTAGAAGAATGATAGAAGCATTGGGAGAAACATCACATTGCTTTAAATATTTCCTCTGTGAATAAGATATCTAGTCTGAATAAAAAGAGAAACAGAAAAGAGACAATCAAAACAATATGTGATACTGAAATGCCAGTTTCTCTACACCAGGCTAAAGGAAAAATAAACAAGCCACATTAATCCAAAGAAAGAAATGATAGTTAGGAGCCTTAAGAACATAGCCACTCACCAAAGCAACCACTGAAGAAGTTCCCCCTTTGCTAGTAGGGGAAAACTGTCAAAACCAGGAAGTTTGAGTAAAAAAACTCCTGGCTTTAAGGGGAAAAAAAATAGTTTGAAGGGTGGCTCTCACAGTTGCATTGTTTTTACACATCATCAAGTCAATTCTGACTCATAGCAGCCCTATCTATATGACAGAGTAGAAATGCTCCCCTGGGTTTTCAAGGCTCTAATCTTTACAGGGGGAGCTCTGATAGCATAGTGCCTAAGGCACTTGACTGCTAACCAGAAGGCTGGTGGTTCAAACCCACCAGCCACTCCTCGGAAGGAAGATGGGGCAATCTACTTCCGTAGTGGTACTGCCTTGGAAACCCAAGGAGGGGTTGCTATGAGTCGGGTCCGACTCGACGGCACATAACAACAACAACAACAATCTTTACAGGAGCAGATTGCAAGGTCTTTTCTCCTGCAGAGCTGTTGAGTTAAACTGCTAATTTTTCAGTTAGCAGGCTAGCACTTAACCATTGTGTAAACAGGACTTATTGGTCTTTCACTAGGTTATGTTAAAGCAGAAGGCAGTCTTGCATTGACTTCCAGAAAAAGTAGAACAAAAAAAATGCAGTGAACTGGTGAGCGTATGTGTTAAAATACACCACAACAAATGTCATCAATTTACTATGGATAAATACCAAAATCCAAGCCAAACCATTGCCTGCTAATCCATTCTGACTTGTTGCAACCCCAAAGGACAAAGTAGAATTGCCCCATAGGGTTTCCAAGGCTATAATCTTTATGAAAGCAGATTGTTTCATCTTTCTTCCATGGACTGGCAGGTGGATTTGAACCACTGACCTTTCATTTAGCTGCTTAGCACAGAACCACTGCACCACTAGGGCTTCTTAGATAAACCACCTACCCACTTACTGCCATTGAGTCAATTCTGACTCACAACAACCCCTTTAGGACAGAGTCGAGCTTCCCCATAGGGTTTCTAAGACTATACATCTTTATAGAAGTAGATTGTCTCATCTTTCTCCCATGGAGTGGCTGGTGGGTTCAAACCTCCAAATTTTTGGTTAGCAGCCAAATGCTTTAACCACTAATTCCACCACAGCTTGTAGATAAACCATCAAACTCCAAACCAAACTCACTTCCATCAAGCCAATTCCAACTCATTGTGACACCGTTGGGGTTCCAAGGCTATAAATCTTTACAGAAATAGATTGCCTCATCTTCCTCCCACTGAACAGTTGGTGGGTTTGAATGGCTGACCTTCTGGTCAGCAGCCAAATGCCTTATGCCCTGAGCCATGAGAGTTCCTGAGATAAACCACAGTTAGGTTCAAATGTGTTGATACAAATTTCAGTTTTACTTTCCTGGGGGGGGGGATCTATCCTCTGTAAACAATGCATACTTGCCTTTTTCTTTTTCACATATTTTTTTCTTTTCTCGTGGTAAAATTTTTACCTTGTATATAGAATTTGGAATGAGATGTTACAATTAGAATCTGTAGGGTGACCTTCTAATTTCCTCACCTGTTTTCCTTTTTTATAAAACTCACTTCTCTTGGTAGAAATGTATAGAGAGCACAGATGTAACTTCTTTTATCCAATAAAAGATGAAGAGATTTGAAACTTTAACCAAATTTTTGAAAATGACCAGGACTGTGTCCCAGCTGAGCCAGCAATTTCAGCCATTTTAGGGATCAATGCAGATCAGCACTGATCAATTCTACAGTGGTAATCAGCATCCATCATCAAGACAGACAAGTGATCATATCAGTTGTGTGACAATCTGCTCTGGAAGTAAAAGATATTAACAGGATATTGCCCAATGCACTGTAAACTGGCTAAGTTATAATTTAGAAATATAGAATATGGGATTCAAAAAAGAGTTCACAAGAATATAAGAAGTATCATACTGGATCAGCCTAAGGATTCATCCAACCCAGGATTCAGTGTTGGCTTGTATTCTAAATATATGTATTTAGAGGATGATCTCTCCCTCCCAACCCCACCTACAACTAGCTGCACACCACAAGTACTGCTCCTCCTTAATTAGGAAGAAAGTTTGCACCAAATCCTCATCTTTTGTCCTACCATCTCAGACTTGCCTACCTGGATCACAGAGTATCAAGATCCCTCAGGTGTAGCCTGTGCTTTTACATCTTAAGTGGCTAACAGATTTGGCTGGGGTTATAGCTGTTAAAAGGTACTCTGGTTACACTGTGTTTGAAGCATTGGGCCACCAAACAAAAGGTTGATGGTTCAACCCCACTAGCTGTTTCTCAAGAGAAAGATGAGGCAGTCTGCTTTCATAAAGATTTACAGCCTTGGAAACCCTATGGGGCAGTTCTACCCTGCCCTATAGGGTCTCTATGAGTTGGAATCAACTTGATGGCAGTGGAGGTTGGTAGCTGTTACTTTTGTGCACATGCATTCGAAAATCAGACAATGAATAAGGAAGATCAAAGAAGAGTTGGTGACTTTGAATTGTGATGTTGGTGAAAAATATTGAAAATATCATGGACTACCAGAAGAACGAACAAATCTGTCCTGAAAAAAGTGCAGCCAGAATGCTCCTTGGAAGCAAAAATGGCCAGACTTTGTCTCACCTACTTTGGTCATGTTGTCAGAAGGAACCATTCCCTGGAGAAGGATCTCATGCTTGGTAAAGTAGAGGCTCAGAGAAAAGGGAAAGATTCTCAATGAGATGGACTGAAACAGTGCCTGCAATGATGAGCTCAAGCATAGCAAGGATTAGGAGAATGGCACAGGACCAGGCAAGGAGCTGATGACACCTAATAACAACAAGAACCTTTATGCAGAGTTATTTTCAGCAGCGATGCTGTACACAAGAAGCCCTGTTGGCATGATGGTTAATCATTCAGCTGCTAACCAAAAGATTGGTGGTTCAAACCCTCCCAGCAGCTCCATATGAAGAAAGACTTGGTGATCTGCTCCTGCAAAGATTTCAGCCTAGAAAATCCAATGGGGCACTTTTACTCTGTCACAGGGCGTTGCTATGAGTCCAAAATGACTCAACAACAATAGAGGCAGACATAGAAAGCTTAACTTTCTGGAAGAAGCTATACTAACACTATTTTTTACTTCAAGTCTTTAATTTTTTTTTTCTGGAAATTGTATTGGTCTCCTAATTATATTTCCAGCCTCCTGTTTCCCACTTCTCCCACTGTTTCTTCATCCCATCAATCCTCCACACTGCCACCAGAGTGACCTTCTGAAATGTAAATCTGATCACCTTATTTACTCCTCTGCTAAAACCAGGAGTCTGCAGGTTTCTGTTGCCTGCTGAAAAATGAGACTACCCTGGCCTATGTCGTGATTTGGTTTTAACATTCCTCCACACACTTTGACCACCAAACAAACACCCCCTCCTCCCACATTCTTCACAATCATTAAAGTTCAACTCATCAGTCACCTTCTCTATAAAGCCTTTGCAGTACCCTCTAGACAAATAATTGCATCATCCTTTACATTCCCATAGTATCTTGTCTATCAATTTATTCATTCATTCTTGCATTTAATAATTATTCACTGTGCATCTATCATGGGCCAGGCACTGTTCGAAGCACTGAAGTTCATCTTTAAACAAAACCAACAAAGTCTCTACTTTCACTTAGCTTCCATTTGAATGGAGAAAACAAATAATAAATATGTAAGAAAATATATCAGAGGCCAATAAGTAATATATAGAGAAGTTAAGCAGTGCAAGGGAAATAGAGTGCCAAGTAGTAGGACAGGGGCCCAAACCAAAAACCAAACCAAACCATAGAGTCAATTTGACTCACAGCGACCCTTCCTTAGGTTTCTGAGGTGGTATCTCTACAGAAGTAGATTGCCCAATCTTCTTTCTGAGGAACAGCTGGTGGGTTTGAACCACCAACCTTCTGGTTAGCAGTCAAATGCCTTACTCACTATGCCACCAAATTGAGTTGATTCAAAGAGATTTATTGAGAAGGTGATTGAGCAGAGTCTTGAAGAAAGTAGTGAAGACGTGAACCACTCAGGATGCCTGAGTAAAAAGCATTCCAGATGAAGGGAAGACTAGCACAAAACTTTGAGTTGAAAACTTACTTGGCATGTTTAAAACCCTCCAGGAGGAGAGTGGACTGAATGGGGTGAAGAATGGGGAAAGTAAGAGATGAGCTTAAGGAGGAAATAAAGGGATGGGCAAATAAGTAGGGCTTTGCAGAACAATCAAAAAACTTGGGCTTTTTCTTAGAATAAAGTGAAAGCCTTTGATAGGCTTCAAGAAAAGCAGTATAATCTGATTTAAAATGAATACTCTACAGAGAACAGCAGGCAGAGGAGGCAGTGGTGAAAACAGTCTTTCCAGTTAAGGAGGAGATTATCCCAATTATACAGGTGAGAAATGTTGGTGCTTTAAATGATAGAGGTAAGGATGGAAATGATTTTTTTTTTTTTAAAGTGTCAGGAATGGGATATATTTCAAAGATAGAGTTGACAGGTTTTGGTAATATACTAAATGTGACCCAAGGAGGAGTCGCTATGAGTCGGATCCAACTTGACGGCAGCAAGTTTGGTTTTTGTTTTGTTTTTTTTTTTCTTTTAAATTTTATTTTGATTTGGGTGAAGATTTACAGAGTAAATTCACTTTTCATACAGCAGTTCACATATACTTTGTTTCATGTCATTGACCAAAATTTACAATGCAACAGCTCCCCTCCCACTTCCTCCCCATAGCCACCTCTTCCCAGTGTCCATCCCTCC
>NW_006921615.1:14338202-14350851 GCF_000298275.1 Orycteropus afer afer
GTGTCTGTGTTAATTGGTTTCCCTTTTCTTTGTTGAAGAGGGTCTGTGCAATCCTTCTCCCTAGTCTGCCATCTTGCCGGAACCTCCGGTTTTTTTTTTAAGGTGAAAGAAAAAGAGCAGTAACAGATCACTCCAAGATTCTTTGCTTGATTAACATGGAGAATGAAGGTGGCATTGATGAAAATGAAGAAGCCTATACAATGCACCGGTTGAAGGGTAGGGAGAATCAGTTCATTTTTACACATGGTATCTTTGAGCTATCAATTAGACATCCATGTGAATCTGAGGAGTAGATAGTTGGAGGTACAAGTTTGGAGTTGAGGGGTAAGTCCAGTTTAGAGTCTTTGTGGGATTATATGGGACTTTGTGAGATTATACAGATATTTAAGGCCATAAGACTGAATGAGATCACTCAGGGAGCGAGTATCTACAGAAGAGAGACTAAAAGATTGAGCCTGGGGGCACATCAACATTTAAAGTTTGAGTTAGTAATGAATTGACTGCGGTGTGTCTTACACCCACGTGAAGCAAATATTTAAAGGACGATCAGCTGTGTAAAATAGGATGCTCAGTCAGTCAAGATGAGAAATGAGAATTGGCCACTGCATTGATCAACATGAAGGTTATTAATAACCCTGATAAAAACTTCTAGATCCAGTGGTGGAGGCAAATCCTACTTGTTGTTGTTGTTATTGTTGTTATGTGCCGTCGAGTCGGCCCCGACTCATAGCGACCCCTCCTTGGGTTTCCGAGGCAGTATCACTACGGAAGTAGGATTGCCCAACCTTCCTTCTGAGGAGTGGCTGGTGGGTTTGAACCGCCAGCCGTCTGGTTAGCAGGCAAATCCTACTTAGGACTGATCAATAGAGAATGAGATGAGAAGTAAAGACAACAAATGTTTTTGTTTTGGTTCTCCTGTGCTACTGTAACAGAAAATACCACAAGTGGGTGTCTTAAACAGGAATTTATTCTCTTATAGTTTAGGAGGTCAGAAGTCTGTGTTCAAAGTGCTAGCTCTAAGGGCTGGGTGAAGGGCCCTCAACCTTGGGCCTTCTTGCTCTTGGCTCACTGGAACTAGAGGCCTCTTGCTCCTGGCCCACTGGAACTAGAGGCTTCTCTTAACTCAGGCGGCTGCTGACTGCTAAGGCTGACAAACCCAAGATTGACAAATAAAATGGCACAGTCCCAAGATTACCAAACAACATGACAGACCAATAGTTTAAGCCCAGAAACAGTCCCAAGATCAGCAGACAACATGGCAGGCCATTCACTGTATGACTCAGCCAAATGCAGGATCCAAACATGCCAAGAAGCTCAGAGAACTTTCCCAAAGCTTCTTCTTCTATCCTGGAAGTAGACCACATCCTTAAGGCAGCTACTCAGCTGCTCACAGCAGATTCCACCATGGACTTAATTACCAGTCTCATCATGGGGAATCACTGCATCCAGCTGCCCAGCCACTCAAAGCCAGGCCTAGCTAAGTTGACACATTACCTTCACTGCCACAGTTTTCAAGTAGGTTTGCTATCAAGGAATATAAGAATAGAGTAGGGTCAATGAAGGGAATTTTTAGACAAGATATTTCATCATGTTTGATGCTAATGGGAAAGATCTATTAGAAAGAAGAGAAAAAGTTGATAACACAAAAGAGAGATGCTGAAGAGGTGTTATTCCATAGGTCTGAGAGAATGAGATCTAGTAAATAAACGTGGGATGCCTTATGTTGAAAAAGGAACAATGCATCCATTTTATCCAGACAGAAGATGCTCATGGCAGGATCATAGATATGCTCGTGGGAACATGAGGAAGTTCTCCTCTAACTGTTTGTATTTTCTTAATGAATTAGAAAACAAGATCGCCAGACAAAGTGTTGGCTAAAAAAAGAGAAGGCATGAGACAGAGGTCGTCAAAATTAGAGGGAGAGTGCATGGAGTAAAGAACGTAATAAGGCTCCCTGGAGGGTCCCCTTGAGTTTGTAAATTATGGAAAGACCAATGAGTTGGGTTATGCCTCATATCTCAGAAACTTTCACACATTGTATTCAGGTTAGGTGTTCACCTTCTTATCTCCTGCACCAAATTGTAAGCTCTTAAAAATTTCTCTCTTCCTCATTTTTGAACTTCCAGCACCTTGCAAAATGGCTGATTAAATATTTGTTGAATCATGATCAAATGAAGAAAAGATCACACATAAACAAAGTAAGTTCCTGCCCCTCCCATCTTGAAGCTACATAAAACATGCTATTAAAAAAAAAAAACACACATACACACACCAAAAAAATACCTCACTGCTGCAGAGTCACTTTGACTCATAGCAAGCCCTCCTTGGGTTTCCAAGGCGGTATCTCTTTGGCAGTAGATTGCCCAACCTTCCTTCTGAGGAGTAGCTGGTGGGTTTGAACCACCAGCCTTCTGGTTAGCAGTCAAATGCCTTAGGCACCGCACCACAAGGGCTCCTAAAACAGGCTATAGACATCTTCAAGTTACGGCAATGTTCTGTAGCATCACACCTCTTCGAACACTGGGTAAAGAGGCTTGAACTTAACAATGTTAAATAGGTATTTGCTTAATAAATAAATATATGAGAGAGGGAAGCTTTTTAAGTTCTTTTAATTTCCTATTCTTGTGTATTAGGAAAATTAAGTTCCTAAGGCTTACCCCTGCTAGCCAGGAAAGTAGCCTGTCATTCTTTCTGATAACAATAGATCTTTTCATTTTGAGATTGGCATGCCCACTGAACAAAGCTTCAAACAAAGAGCAGTTTCCCACAAACTATGATCATCTCCCACCCCAGTTTGCAGACAGGTAATCTGAGGCACACAGAGGTCATACCAATCTAAAAGTCACAGATCTGACCTCCTGCTCTGGAGTGCCCAAATATGATCTATTATATGCTGACCATCATATAATGATTGCATTTGAACAAAGAATAAAGAAGGTCAGTATACAAAATATAATTTACCACTATAATGAGCCCCACCTAAAAAATATTGATACTTTTCCTCAGTTTTCCTCTATAATACACACACAAGTATAATGTATGTATATACACACATACTATTTCTGTATATACAATATTTGTGAAAAGGAGTTCTGGTGGTATAGTGGTTAAGGCATTTGGCTACTAACCAAAAGGATGGTGGTTCTAACCCAGTGGCTGCTCCCCAGAAAAAAGATGAGGCAGTCTGCTTCCATGAGGATTTATAGCCTTGGAAACTCAATGGGAGTCACTGTGAGTTGGAATTGACTCGATGACAATGAGTTTTGAATTAAATTTGTAAATATATAGTATATATACTTATTTATACTCTGTCTCATTTTCCTTTTAAAAAGAATTTCAAGAGGCTTATGGTTTTATATTTTTTCACAGCGAGAAAAAAGAAATAGTCTTGCATCCCCTGAAAATCCTCCCCAGAGTCCTAATGCCATGGATATTTGTCTCACGTGTGGTATTCATCCCCTAAAACACTGTTGACAATGATTAAAATCCTCCTTAACTTTCTTCTGTAGAAGTACAGTTTCCATCATAATTATCCCAAAACAGGTGAAGAAAGGGTATTGGGGGAATTCCCATAGCTATAACCATGAAACATAATCAGAGCCAGATGTAAACCTTTCTGAATAGAGTGGAATAATATGCCATTAAAATGAGTACTTTTCTTATTATAGGTCTAATTAACAAAATATGGTTTAAACATGCAGCCAACACTGTGTATGCACTAGTGTGCTCATAAAATATGGCTGGTAAATTACAAGTAGCATAATGGCTAAATCACTGCAATTTTCACCACATTAGGAAAACTCAACTTGAGTCTTGCAATACATCTCCCTGATATCCACTCTATAAGAAGCAAAATCAAATATTTAGTCAGCTCAATAACTATTTTGTCTGGAATTTTAACTTAATGGCATTTTTGTAAATTAATTTGCTAAAATGAGTGGGGACAGAGGATAGACACAAGATCAGCTTAGGCCATATTATCCTTCAATTGCCCCTTTGGAGAGCCAGTTTAATTGTAACCAAACAATAACAACAAAAATAACAGTTTAAACTTGGCTTCAGTACTCATCAACTTTTACTTAATATTATTGTCATGATACTGATACTTAAGCAGAAGTATAATGATAACAGTAAGGATAAGGATCATAAATGATAAAAAGAATTTTTTAAAAACTTCCTCATTGCAAGATACTTTGACAATTAATTTACTGAGCAATGTACAGGCAGTTTAGTTTGTCACAGTAGGCAAGTTTATGTTTCATAAAATCCCAGATTCAGAGAGACACAGAGAAAGGTTTTAACTAACCATTGTGGTCCAAAGTCCTCCTATATCTGGCATTAGCAGGATTGCTCAGGAACCGGGCAGGGTTCTCTCCTGCTCTAGTCCTTAGGGGGGCAGCAGTTGCACCACCTGTAAACATAGTGACATCTTAGGCAAACAGCTGCCTGCATCAGTCAACCAATGCATCTGTGTGGAAGGAGAATTAAAAATTATTGCCATTCAGAGCAACGACTGCTGTGCAAAGAGCAAACAGGACAGCCAGATTCACAGCATGAGAAATGCCTTCCATCAAAGGAGAATTGAGGATGATAAACAGGTCAAATAAAATCGTGTTTGTGAGGTCACACTTGGTTTTGAAAGCTGAATGTGTCCTGATTGTATTCAGGGAACCACATATGGGATTGCTGCATTTTCTCTGCTATGAAAATGCAGGTGTTACCACATCAGGAAGTTGGTAGCATTACGTGGTGCCTCTCTGGAGCCTTGCTTCTGGGACTAAGGTCTGAAAACACTTGCTTACAGCCTCATGCCCATATACATTCCCTCCCATAGTCTCTTAACTGCCATATAAAGTCTGGAGTCAAATAAACAAGATTTAATTCAAGAGTAGACAGAGTCTTCCTCCTGCATATTTATCCCTGGAGGGTAATAAACATCTTCCTTAGGATGAGCACTGAGTGTTCCCTATAAATACCCAATGTGTCTGAAACAGGATATAACCTCTGAAGGGAGCTTCCTGGTGTTAAAAGTGTCATCAATATGATTTCTATTAATCTGTGAAAATGCACCCATTGAAACGAGATGGGTGAGCAGGTAAAAAAACTCATCAGGGTGTCCTAATGAGCATTTGTATCCTATTTATTTTTATACTTTTTAATCTTGTTATTTTTAGATACTTTGTGGTAGGTTCCACTAAACCAATAAATCAATTAATCAATTGATATTAAATATCCATCCTATCCCCAAAATACTACTTGGAGCCAGAAAGAGATATAAGAAAAATAAGCAACAATTTCCCCCACTGTTCTTATATTTAAGGCATCTGACTGCTAACCAGAAGGCTGGCAGTTTAAATCCACCAGCCACTTCTCAGAAGGAAGGTTGGGCAATCTACTTCCATAGTGATAATGCCTCAAAAACCCAAGGAAGGGTCGCTATGAGTTGGATCTGACTCTACAGCAGTGAGTTTGGGTTTTTTTTTTTTTTTGGTTTCTTATATTTAAAGAACACATAATTCAGTTAATAAAATACTTTTGAGAACATACTGTAGGCAAAACTGACATACACAGAATCACTTAAAATAAAAGATGGGTTCAATCTATAACATAGATTCAGACATGCTGTTAACTCCTTTAGTTTACCCAATCAGAGCTCCTTCCTTGTCTGTCAAATGTCTTGACTTAGGACATCATGACCACTATATTCTTTCTTTGTATTTAGATCAAAGTAAATACCATCTGTACTGTGGAGTTATTAGAATCCTAGAATTTCAGCATTTAAAGGGATTTTCAGTGTTCAGTGCCTTTACCTAATATAAGAATCCTCTCATCAACAACCCATTCTTAAGCACTTCCAGCAAGTACTACCTCATTAAGCAGTTCACTCTGTTTTGGAGGATGTTTTTGGATTTTTTTTTTCCCACTCTCTTTTTGAACTTCAGAAAAGTCTCCTGATGGTGTGAAAGGAAATCTGTCTCCTTACAACTTTCATCAGCTTTCCCTAACTCTATCTACAGAACTGCATCAAACAATTTTAATCTTTGTCCACATGAAGCACATTCAAATATATAAAGACAGCATCCACATATCTTTTTTTCTTTTTTTTCCTCTAGGCTAGAATTCTCTGAACTCCTTTTCATATGACAAGGTTTCTTAATCATTCACCATCTTAATTGTCCCCTTCTAGATATTGTCCCATTTTGAACATCTCTCTTAAAAAGATATGACTCTATTAATTCACTCTATGAAACTCAATCTTATCTGTGAAATGACAGAATTAGGCTAAATTCATAAGATTGTATCCTTCCATTGTTTAAGAAACTAGTTTAAACAAATTTCCCATCCTCAACTAGTAGACATCCAGGGAATATGTATAGAAAATACTGTCTTTAGACCATGCATGTTGAAAAGAGACTAGGATGGTATGGTAACCACTGTAAAGGATGTGGTTTCCGGAGAATTTGTCAGGAACAAAGGTCTTATGTTGTACAATATGACAGATGGACTGCCTGATTACAAAGTCACAAACATGTGATGTGCAAATGATCTTAGAGGTCATCTGTACTAACTCACTCTCTTTACTAAGGAGAAAAGAGGCCCAGGTACCAAGTCACTTGTTCAGGAGAAACACCGTGTAGAGCAACTTCCATTTTCCAAAAAGGTCTGCAGCACTATTTCTGATCCCACATGCTCTTGCAGAACCTAGCCACTCCCCCTTCAAGAAATGAGTCTATTGCTCTTTCCATGTGACAGCTTTGACAAATGAAATGCAACAGAATTGATGTTGCATGGCTCCTATGTCTTTGGTACTGCTCCCTCTCTCACAAAATATATATCTTTGGAACCTGAGCCATCATGTAAGAATTCTGGTTTCTCTGAAGCCAGCAAGCTGGAGAAACCATGTAGAGAGACTAAATAAAACAGAGAGAGACTCCCAAGAGGCCCCATTGACTTGCCCTGTGCTGTTTGAGTCTTCATGTGCCAGGTAAGTATGTGACAAAGCCTTCAGATGGTTCCAGACCAGTTCCGCAACCTCATGAGAGATATTCTTTACATTTCTTTCCCTAGAATTGCCTTGAAGTGAGAAGATAATAGGACTTGGTGAGGCCAAGACTCCAAATGAGAAATTTACTGCTGGAAGTGATAAGATCAAATCAAAGTCTAGGCCCTTCATCACATTCTTCTTCATTCACTTTTTCTTCCCAGACTACCACGTTTTACACAAATAATGTGTGTTACATAATTGTTTTGCAAACTGTGCAACACAACCCTTTCCTGTGTTAGTTTCCTACACACACTATGCATGTTGTATGTGAAAAATATGGTATTTTTATAGAGCCCTGTGAAATGAGTGACCAACACTGTAAAGGGATGCTCATATAATCAGGCACAATGTGGTCATGATGAATGAAATCACCACCAAGCAGCAGTGTGCTGTTAGAAAAGGAGCATAGCTTTTACAAAGTAAGCCTGTTTCTAATGGGGCCCACTTCTAGGTGTGTGTACTTGAGCAATTGGGCAAACTTTTGACCCTCTGTCTTGTTCCCTATAGAAGGGAATTCACATTTACACCTTAGGGTGTTTTTGAAATGATTCATACATATGTCTCATGGTGCTCTTAAAATGGGTGTGAATAATAGATGTAAAAGGCTGATGCATAGTAGGTGTTCAACAAAAGTACATGTCATTATTGTGACTGATTTGCATTTTCACATTACACCAATTTGCAGTGATGAGTATTACAAAAATAAAAAGAATTGATTCTAGTCTCTGTACACTGAATTAATAATCTAAGTAGGAAGGGCAGCTGGAGTAGTAATAAAAATCAAAAATCAAATCAAACACTGCCATCAAGTCGATTCCGACTCACGGTGACCCCTCCTTGGGTTTCTGAGGTGGTATCTCTACGGAAGTAGATTGCCCAATCTTCCTTCTGAGGAGTGGCTGGTGGGTTTGAACCACTAACCTTCTGGTTAGCAGTCAAATGCTTTAGGCACTACGCCACTAGAGCTTCTAGAGTAATAAAAATGGGTAAAATAAATAAAGTAAGTAAGTAAGTAAGAGTAATAATAAGGGGTAAAAAAAAGTTATACTCTGAACATAATCTAAGTAGGAAGGACAGCTAATGTTAATAGGGGTTAAAAAAAAAAAAAAGTTGTGTCCTAAAGAAATTAACTTGTGCAGCCCTTTGAAATAAAATTAAGTCTAGGATTTTGGGAGAGACAAAAATTCAGGTCTGTAGAGCCAGAAATTTTATTACCAACTTCTTATTTACTCAAATGTAAGTGAAATCAAGCAAAATGTCTAAAGAAACTTGATGAAAAATAATAGTCTGGGTTTTGGGGGTTCCCTTCCCCTTGTTTTTATTAGAATTTCTAGAACTTTTTGTTGATGAAGGGAGACATTGCTTGCAGGTGTAATTTTCTCTTAGCAACCCAAGTAGGTGTTGATAGCTGCACATGGTGGCCTGAGAGGAGAAAAAGGGGCTAGAAAATGAGAATGTAGTATCTAGAGAAAATTGTTATGGTCCTGACAATTTCCAAGGGATAAATACCTAGGGAGAAAGATAGAAAAATAATAATAATAGTAATGCTGGGAAAATAGGAGCCTAACAAATAAGATTTTTAAAGTTATTTTTTAATTTACTTTTAAATTTTACACTAGAAAATTGGACAAGATAATTTCTGATTTTATAAAATGAATGGATATTCTTGCCCCCTAAAACTTGGCATTAAGCATAAAATTCTGGTAAGTAGTAATGCTTTTTGAGAATAGAATATAGAGTCCTTGAGAATAATCAACCATATGAGATCAAAAGGGCAGCATTTGCCCAGGGATAAATAAAGCTCAGAGGGCAGGAATGCATAGGAAAGAAGGACAAGGGAAATGGTAACCACAGGGAGAAAGTGCGAAGAATGGTGTTACCTTGTGGGGACTGAATTCAATGCCAGGAAAAAAAAAAAAAAAACTTATATGAATAGTTGAATGGAAAACCAATTTACTCTGTAAACTTTCACTCAAATCACAGTAAAAAGTGAAAAAAAAAAGTAGCCCTAGGCTCTAAGCAGCAGGTGACATAGTTCCTCTCTTAAAAGAATGACTCTTAGTTTTTACCCATGTCTATCCTCGGAAGGAAGGTTGGGCAATCTACTTCTGTAGTGATACTGCCTCGGAAACCCAAGGAGGGGTCGCTATGAGTCGGGGCTGACTCGATGGCATATAACAACAACAACAACAACATGCAAGGGGAATAAGGAGCTCTGGTAGCATAGTGCCTAAGGCACTTGACTGCTAACCAGGAGGCTGGCGGTTCAAACCCACCAGCCACTCCTCAAAAGGAAGATGGGGCAATCTACTTCTGTAGTGATACTGCTTCGGAAACCCAAGAAGGGGTCACTATGAGTCAAGTCTGACTCGATGGCACATAACAACAACAACAACATGCAAGGGGAATAGAGGATCGGGGACTTCTCAGTGGAGAGTTCTCTGGGTATCAGAGACATCAGTCTTCTGTTTCTCATCGGGAACAAGACTGAGACTAAAAAAATAGAAAGTCAGGAGATCTTGGTTCTAGTCTGTACCCTGAGAAAACCAGTTGTATGATTGTGAGCTGGTTTTGAATCTCAGATTCCTCATCTGAAGAATGCCCTCATTGGCTCAAAGACTTCTCAGATCATCTCTGGCTCTGGAATGGCCGCTTCTATAACACACATTCAAGATGCTCTTTTTTATTTTACCATTAGGTTTCCTCACGTGTAAAATTAGATTAACAAGTTGCTGTTGAGCTGATTCCAACTCATGGCAACCTATATGTGTCATAGTAGCCCTTTGCTTCATAGGGTTTTCAATGGCTGATATTCTGGAAGTAGATCACCAGGCCTTTCTTCAGAGTTACCTCTGGGTGGTCAAACTTCCAACCGCTTAGTTAGTAGCTGAGTGAGTTAACTACTTGCACCACCTGTTGTTGTTGTTGTTATGTGCCATGGAGTCAGACCCGACTCATGGCTACCCCTCCTTGGTTTCCAAGGCAGTATCACTATGGAAGTAGATTGCCCCATCTTCCTTCTGAGGAGTGGCCGGTGGGTTTGAACCGCCAGCCTTCTGATTAGCAGTTAAGTGCCTTAGGCACTATGCTACCAGAGCTCCCAAAATTAGATTAAATCAAAAACTCACTGCCATCAAGTCAATTCTGACTCATAGTGACCCCCATTGGGTTTCCAAGTCAGTAAATCTTTACTGAAGTAGATTGCCCCATCTTCCTGTGGTGGAACAGCTGTGAGTTTGGACTGCCAACTTTCTGTTTAGCAGTCAAGTTTAGCCTTAGGCAGTGTGCCACCTGAGCACCTTAAAATTAGATTGTTGTTGTTGCTGTTATGTGCCATCGAGTCAGACCCAACTCATAGTGACCCCTCCTTGGGTTGCCGAGGCAGTATCACTACGGAAGTAGATTGCCCCATCTTCCTTCCGAGGAGTGCCTGGTGGGTTTGAACCACCAGTCTTCTGGTTAGCAGTCAAGTGCCTTATCCACTATGCTATCAGAGCTCCCAAAATTAGATTAGGAACACTCAAATCTCTATAAGGGATATCCCTTTTAAGTCTAAAGGAGTATGTGGTGGATGCTGCTGTTTTGAGAACACACTGTCCTTTTGTAGTTTTATTTCCATATACTGGAGCTCTGGTGGTGTAGGTCCAAAGGCATTTGACTGCTAACCAGAAGGCCAGTGGTTCAAATCCACCAGCCACTTCATGGAAGGAAGACTGGACAATCTACTTCCATAAAGATACTGCCTCAGAAACCCAATGAGGGGTTGGATTTGATCTGAAAGTGCCAATAGTGAGCTTCTCTGCATACCCTAGTAACTAACTATAAAGGATGCCATAACTTTGGCAAATGGGATTCTGAGAATGCAGTTTAGCTCATCAGTAATATAGCTTACCTGGCCCTTGCACCACAGCAGGCCAGGTAGACTGGCAGGCAAGGGTCTGACTACCATTGGTATTGTTTCAGAGTTTGGGTAGTTAATCAGCCGTCGAAGACCTGACTCTCCCTAACATGAATTTGCACCCATATTCATGGAGTTTTAGCTACAATGTTGAGCCCCAGGACAGAAAAAGGAGGACACTTGGAGGCTGAAGAGAGAAGAACTGTCACAGTAAGAACAGAAATAGAAGGATAATTATACAAGTGTTTTTTAAGAAGATTTCAAGATCTGAGTATGGTAAAGAGTGAGATGAGAAAGAGACAAGCACGAAAGAAAAGCCAAGGAGTGATAACAAGGAAAGAGTAAGAAGTAGGGGTGTGGGAAGGTGGAGAACACAAGGAACCAGGAGGGGGCCAGAGTTCCCTGGCATTTCTGCTCTGTGTAAGATACTTTCACACATACTATATAAGTAGTCTTCACAACTGCCTGGCAAGGAAGGCATTGCTGACCCTACCTTTCAGATAGGAAAATTTCAGAGTATTTACCTTCCCCAATACACCCCCTGGTAACTACCTAAGTAACTTCTTTCCACAAGGTCTTTCAGCTGGAAAGAAAACGAAGTTATTAAAAATCTGTCTCTTACCTTAAAATCCATTGTACTCAGGAACTGGCAAGGACATCTAGAAGTCACTTAGTCTCATTTGAGGCATCAGAAGATTTTTAGGAATGTCATTTGGCAACATCTGGCCAGTGGGACAAACAAAATTCCTTTCCACAATGCTGGGGCCTCCGGTAGTTATGTGGTCCTGTTTCTAAAGTGGCCTAGCCCACGGGGTTTGGGAGAGGAGCAGTGGATGTGAAAGATCCCAATCACTTCACAAAAGTCAAGACCTAGGAAAAATACCATTTCATAATGGCTTATTCAAATTCAGCAAAACTGTAGGGAAAAGTCTGAACCCATTCTCCCCTCTACTTCATTCATGTGCCCTACCAGTCCCTGGAGAAGGACATCATGCTAGGTAAAGTAGAGTGTTCGAGAAAAAAGAGGAAGACCCTCAATGAGATGGACTGACGCAATGGATAACAATGAGCTCAAACACAACAATGCTTGTAGGGATGCCACAGGATCAGGCAATGATTTGTTCTATTATAGATGGGGTCACTAAGAGTCAGAATCAAATCACAGCATCTAACAACAACTCTGATTGGCATGCATTACTACATTCAGTCCATCTTCAGGGTTTCAGGATCAGATGTGAGCCTTATTGTCACACATAGTTGAATTCTAAAGTATAAAATAATGCACATCCCATTTACCATGAATTATGTTTTTTTCCTCAAGAAACCAGCATATGCTAGATAGAGTATCTACTCTGCACAACAGTAAAGAGCTTGAACACAGTCCTAGCACACGATGTCAGTCAGGTGTCTCACAGGAACCTGAAGAAGGCAGGGGTTAACCACCAACGGAAGCTCAACTTCAACAGCCTTTATTGACCCTGCAAGTGATTCTAACCACTGCCTTCAGGATACAACAAAGGGATCTGGTTTCCCTCGTTTGTCTAGTACGACAGAGCTGATATTTAGGAAATGAAAACTGTTAGCACACCTGTATATGTCTCATGTGGCTTTCGCTACCTACCAATGTAATCAGTTTTTTCTTAATTTTTTTTTCCCTGCCAGAGGTTAAGTGATTTCTCTGGCAATTAGCTTTTTTTTTTTTTTTT